>NC_091294.1:79248357-79496149 GCF_038502225.1 Cherax quadricarinatus
CCATTATAGTGCTCCTCACTTAACTCGTAAACGGTCCATTATAGTGCTCCTCACTTAACCTGTAAACGGTCCATTATAGTGCTCCTCACTTAACCCGTAAACGGTCCATTATAGTGCTCCTCACTTAACCCGTAAACGGTCCATTATAGTGCTCCTCACTTAACTCGTAAACGGTCCATTATAGTGCTCCTCACTTAACCCGTAAACGGTCCATTATAGTGCTCCTCACTTAACCCGTAAACGGTCCATTATAGTGCTCCTCACTTAACCCGTAAACGGTCCATTATAGTGCTCCTCACTTAACCCGTAAACGGTCCATTATAGTGCTCCTCACTTAACCCGTAAACGGTCCATTATAGTGCTCCTCACTTAACCCGTAAACGGTCCATTATAGTGCTCCTCACTTAACCCGTAAACGGTCCATTATAGTGCTCCTCACTTAACCCGTAAACGGTCCATTATAGTGCTCCTCACTTAACCCGTAAACGGTCCATTATAGTGCTCCTCACTTAACCCGTAAACGGTCCATTATAGTGCTCCTCACTTAACTCGTAAACGGTCCATTATAGTGCTCCTCACTTAACCCGTAAACGGTCCATTATAGTGCTCCTCACTTAACCCGTAAACGGTCCATTATAGTGCTCCTCACTTAACCCGTAAACGGTCCATTATAGTGCTCCTCACTTAACCCGTAAACGGTCCATTATAGTGCTCCTCACTTAACCCGTAAACGGTCCATTATAGTGCTCCTCACTTAGTGCTCCTCACTTAACCCGTAAACGGTCCATTATAGTGCTCCTCACTTAACCCGTAAACGGTCCATTATAGTGCTCCTCACTTAACCCATTATAGTGTAAACGGTCCATTATAGTGCTCCTCACTTAACCCGTAAACGGTCCATTATAGTGCTCCTCACTTAACCCGTAAACGGTCCATTATAGTGCTCCTCACTTAACCCGTAAACGGTCCATTATAGTGCTCCTCACTTAACCCGTAAACGGTCCATTATAGTGCTCCTCACTTAACCCGTAAACGGTCCATTATAGTGCTCCTCACTTAACCCGTAAACGGTCCATTATAGTGCTCCTCACTTAACCCGTAAACGGTCCATTATAGTGCTCCTCACTTAACCCCTAAACATTATAGTGCTCCTCACTTAACCCGTAAACGGTCCATTATAGTGCTCCTCACTTAACCCGTAAACGGTCCATTATAGTGCTCCTCACTTAACCCGTAAACGGTCCATTATAGTGCTCCTCACTTAACCCGTAAACGGTCCATTATAGTGCTCCTCACTTAACTCGTAAACGGTCCATTATAGTGCTCCTCACTTAACTCGTAAACGGTCCATTATAGTGCTCCTCACTTAACTCGTAAACGGTCCATTATAGTGCTCCTCACTTAACCCGTAAACGGTCCATTATAGTGCTCCTCACTTAACCCGTAAACGGTCCATTATAGTGCTCCTCACTTAACTCGTAAACGGTCCATTATAGTGCTCCTCACTTAACCCGTAAACGGTCCATTATAGTGCTCCTCACTTAACCCGTAAACGGTCCATTATAGTGCTCCTCACTTAACTCGTAAACGGTCCAAACGTATATATACGTTTTTTCAACATTTGAAAGCATGTAAAAAAAGTAGATCTTTTTGTTTTATTATTATCACACTGGCCGATTCCCACCAATCGGCCAGTGTGATAATAATAAAACAAAAAGATCTACTTTTTTTACATACTTTTTGAAAATGTGTAAAAAAACTTTGATCTACTTTTTTTTTGTTGTTACATTTGAAAATATGTAAAAAAAACTTAGATCTACTCTTGTAACACTACACGTGAACGTAGATCTGCTTGGACCGTTTACGGGTTAATGGCCAATTTGTTTACTGACCTTCTCTTAGGAACGGAACCTCGTCGTTAAGTGAGGAGAAGCTGTATTGAAATATTAAAAAAAAATTTACATTTTTCAACATCAGACAAAATATAACTTTTTGCAATGACTATTTTGACAAGCTAGTCAAAAATTTTGGTAATCTATCGCTAGAGATGCTACTCAAATTCTGCGACGTGCTTAAGAAAGGTCGCTGTCAAGAACCCTAAAACGATTCATTGTGTTGCTATTCATGATATGGGTGCCAGACTACTCAAATTTACTTAAGTGCTATACTAGGATCATTAAGAACACAAATGCAACTCAGTATGTCGTTAGTCATTATGGAGGAACATTATATGGGGGCCAGACTATTGAAATTTTGCGACATGCTCGAATAATAGCATCAAGATATTCGTTCTGTCGTTACAGTAATAACTGTTGACCAGTAAGTACAACACATCTTGTACTTGCTGACCCCTGACATCAATACCTTGCAGTCCTCCAGCAATGTCATGGCATCTCTCATTGCTGACATCTATTCTATGTATATTCATGCACATCTACATAAAATGTTTGCTATACAGGTATCATACAGGTACCAGACACTACACAGATATACTATCATACAGGCAGCAGATACTATACAGGTATGATACAGGTAACAAATCTACATATATCCATGCACACCTACACAAAATATCTACTATACAGGTATGATACAGGTAGCAGATACTATACAGGTATCATACAAGTAGCAGCCACTATGCAGTACCATGCAGGTAGCAGTCACTATAACCATCACTACTATAACATTACACACTTCATAGACATTTAATAGAGTAATACCCCATGAACAATGGTACGATTGTACCCTGGATGACTTCTCAAGACAACATTAATACCATAACCATGCTGCCTGGAACAGTTGTGGTATTGTTGTATTACTGACCTTAGTAAGTAAAGCTGTTATCTTGTGATCTTTCTCCTCCAGGTCACTGCGAAGCTCTTGTTCCAGGTGAGCCTTGGCTTGCTGTTCCAAGCTGCACTGTTCTCTCAGCTCACTCACCTGCAACCACAGTCAACCAGTTAGTTCAGCACAATCAACCATACACTTACTGATGACTCACCTAGTACCACAATCAACCATATACTTACCAATGACTCACCTAGTACCACAATCAACCATACACTTACTGATGACTCACCTAGTACCACAATCAACCATATACTTACTGATGACTCACCTAGTACCACAATCAACCATACACTTACTGATGACTCACCTAGTACCACAATCAACCATACACTTACTGATGACTCACCTAGTACCACAATCAACCATACACTTACTGATGACTCACCTAGTACCACAATCAACCATACACTTACTGATGACTCACCTAGTACCACAATCAACCATACACTGATCACAATCAACCACACACTGATCACAATCAACCACACACTGATCACAATCAATCACACACTGATCACAATCAACCACACACTGATCACAATCAATCACACACTGATCACAATCAATCACACACTGATCACAATCAACCACACACTCATCACAATCAATCACACACTGATCACAATCAATCACACACTGATCACAATCAACCACACACTGATCACAATCAACCACACACTGATCACAATCAATCACACACAATTACCATATTAAACAACCATGGTCATCAAAGCATACATAATTAATTTTATTATTATTCTTAGGGAGCATTCTAGAACAGTTCCTTTGTATAAAGGGGACAAGAAAGTGTAAAAATTATAGAGGAACAAGTGTGTTGAGTATACCTGATAAAGTGTATGGTAGTTATTACTGGAAGAATTAAGAGTAAGACGGAGAGCAGATGAACTAGAAGACTTTAGGAAGGGCAGGGGGTGTGTAAACCAAGTGTTTGAAGTGAAACATATAGGTGAACAGTATTTAGATAAGGGTCAAGAGATATTTGTGGCATTTATGATTTGGAAAAGGCATATGATAGGGTGGATAGGGGGCAATGTGGCAGATACTGCAAATGTATAGAATAGGAGGTAGGTTATTGAAATTATTATTATAATCAAAAAGAAGCGCTAAGCCACAAGGGCTATACAGCAGGTTATTGAAAGCGGTGAAAAGTTTTTACGAGGACAGTGAGGCTCAGGTTAGAGTATGTAGGTGAGAGGGAGATTATTTCCCAGTAAAAGTAGGCCTTAGACAGGAATGTGTGATGTCACCATAGTTGTTTAATATATTTATAGATGGAGTTGTAAGAGAAGTGAATGCTCGGGTGTTGGCAAGAGATGTGAGGTCAAAAGATAAAGAATTTAACACAAAGTGGGAGTTGTCATAGTTGCTCTTTGCTGATGACACTGTGCTTTTGGGGGATTCTGAAGAGAAGTTGCAGAGGTTGGTTGATGAGTTTGGTAGGGTATGTAAAAGAAGGAAATTAAAAGTGAATATAGGAAAGAGTAAGGTGATGAGGATAACAAAAAAATTAGGCAAAGAAGATTGAATATCAGATTGGAAGGAGAGTGTATGGAGGTGAATGTGTTCAGATATTTGGGAGTGGAAGTGTCAGCAGATGGGTCTATGAAGGATGAGGTGAATCATAGAATTAACAAGGGGAAAAAGGTGAGTGGTGCACTGAGGAGGCTGTGGAAACAAAAAACTTCATCCATGAAAGCAAAGAGGGAAATGTATGAGATACAGTTATACCAACACTCTTGCATGGGTGTGAGACATGGGTTGTGAATGTTGCAACAAGGAGAAGGCTGGAGGCAGTGGAGATGTCATGTCTGAGGGCAATGTGTGGTGTGAATATAATGCAGAGAATCCATAGTTTGGAGATTAGGAGGAGGTGTGGGATTACCAAAACTATTATCTAGAAGGCTGAGGAGGGATTATTGAGATGGTTTGGACATGTAGAGAGGATGGAATGGAATAGAATGACTTCAAGAGTATATAAATCTGTAGTGGAGGGAAGGCAGGGGTAGGGGTCAGCCTAGGAAAGGTTGCAGGGAGGGGATAAAGGAGGTTTTGTGTGCGAGGGGCTTGGACTTCCAGCAAGCGTACGTGAGCATGTTAGATACGAGTGAATGGAGACAAATGGTTTTACGACTTGACTTGTTGTTGGAGTGTAAGCAAGGTAACATTTATGAAGGTACAGTGGACCCCCGCTTAACGATCACCTCCCAATGCGACCAATTATGTAAGTGTATTTATGTAAGTGCGTTTGTACGTGTATGTTTGGGGGTCTGAAATGGACTAACCTACTTCACAATATTCCTTATGGGAACAAATTCGGTCAGTACTGGCACCTGAACATACTTCTGGAATGAAAAAATATCGTTAACCGGGGGTCCACTGTATTCAGGGAAACCGGCAGGCTGGACTTGATTCCTGGAGATGGGAAGTACAGTGCTGGCACTCTGAAGGAGGGGTGTTAATGTTGCAGTTTTATAACTGTAGTGTAAGCGCACCTCTGGCAAGACAGTGATGTAGTGAATGATGATGAAAGTTTTTCTTTTTCAGGCCACCCTGCCTTGGTGGGAAATGGCCAATGTGTTAATATAATAAATATTCTTAGTATCAAAGTTGACTACTAATACAAACTAACCACTAATAGTCCTCATGCTACTAGTTAGTCAACTAACATCAAAGTTTTCAAGAGCACGAGCAACAAATTAGAAATAAATACTAGTTGCTAACTTTGCCACCAGGACATCAATGCAATATCTCATACAGTAGAGTACTGTATGTCATCAATTATCCAGGACTGATCTACCTGGAGGGTATTCTGGGGATCAACACCCCCGCGGCCCAGTCCACGACCAGGCCTCCCAGTGAATTAGGGCATGATCAACCAGGCTGTTACTGCTGGCCGCACAGTCCAACATACGAACCACAGCCCGGCTGATCCAGCAACGACTAAGTATCTGTCCAGCTCCCTCTTGAAGGCAGCCATGTGTCTACTGGTATTTCCCTTATGCCTAGTGGGAGGCTGTTGAACAGTCTTGGGCCCCAGACACTTATGGTGTTTACTCTTACTGTACCAATGGTGCCCCTACTTTTCATTGGGGATATTTTGTACTGCCTGCCCAGTTAAAGTCAGTTCCGGATCAGCCGGGCTGTGGCTCGTATGTTGGTTTGCGTGCAGCCAGCAGCAACAGCCTGGCTGATCAGGCTCTGATCCACCAGGAGGCCTGGTCTCAGACCGGGCCGCGGGGGCGTTGACCCCCGGAACTCTCTCCAGGTAAACTCCAGGTAAACACCAAAAGTTTGAAATTTGATAGAAAACTTACGGAATTATGCTCTCGCAAAGTTAGCGGTCTCGGCGATGTTTACGCATCGGCGATTTTGCCCACTTTGAGCCCCATTTTCGGCCAATTTCACTGTACTAGTCGACTAAAAACATGAATATTCCGCTAGAACTCCATTTTTTCTATCGAATGGGTGCAAGAAACCACTCATTTATGAAATACAACTATCCAGTACAGTGGTCAGAATTTAGCAATTTTGCCAATTTCACACAAATTTCAAAAGATGCCAATTTCCGAATAGGGTCCAGAATAAACAAGAAAGACATTCCTGGCACTAAAATGACATTTCCTCTAGTCATTAGTCACGTCTCAAGGCCCCTCTTATATTCTTTTGCTTTCCAGTTTGAATTTTTATTTTCACAAAAAATATAAGATTTACTGTTATGCAGACTACTGCATTAGTGTAAAAAATGGTATAAATATTATTGGTGCACTTGTGAAAGAATATTAGACTCACCAGTTGACGTGTATTGCACGCTTGGCACGATTTGTTTACTTTTGAAGTTTGGTAAAAATCGAACATTTCTGCTACTTTGAGCTCAATTTCAAGGCACCTTTCTTTGTAAAACCAGTCAAAATCATCTCAATTTCTGTAATATGTCTTCCATTCTATAAAATGAGACCAAGAAAACTAGAATACAACAATAAATACCATACGAAAATACACTGCAAAGTCGCTGATTTATTAAAAAAAAATGGTCAAAGTTTTTTTTTTCTCATTATGCACTGTGTGCTGCAGGATTTTTTTTAGACTGTGCACACTGACCACATAGACCCATTCTTTCATATGAAGGCATACCAGCTTTCTCCCACTAGATTTGAGGCCGCTAGAATTTATGAGTACTAGTACGTCAAAAACCCCTACGCGTAAGACGTACTAGTACGACCAAAACCCTCAAAGGGTTAAGGATCATTCCTTTTAGGATTTTCCAAATGTAGATAATGATGCATCTCTCTCGCCTGCGCTCCAGCGAGTACAAGTACTTCAAAGTTTTACAACTGATGTTTTGATACATTTTCCATAAGAACATAAGGAGGAGCACCACAGCAGGCCTACTGGCCCATACTAGGCAGGTCCTTCTCCAACACAAACACAGACAAAAATATTTGTCTCAATCCAGCAGCCAAATACAGTGGAACTCCAGTTTTTATACTTAATCCATTCCAGAAGGTCGATCTAAATCCGAAACATATGAAAACCAAATTAATATTTCCCATAAGAAATAATGTAAATACACAATTAATGTATTCCAGACACCCAAAAATATTAACAAAAAATACATTTTTTAAAGAAAAAATATAGTTTTACATATAGAAAACAATGAGAAATATAAATGACTAATTTTAATGATAAATGAACATTACATACATTTACTAAAGACCCTTGTTGGCGTATTGAAGGCAGCGAGGAGGGGAGAGGGAGTCGAAGTTATCATTTGGAAGGGAAATCCCCTCCATAAGGACTTCAGATATCAAAGCCCTCTCTGGGGTTACTTCCCTTCTTTGTTTTTTACTGGCGCTGGACCCTGTCACACTAAAAATCTGTCCAGAGAGCTCTGTTTCTGGCGTCTCTTTAAGATTTGCCTAAAGTAGGACAAGGTATTGTCAGTGAACATGTTGTAGATACAGCTTGTATCAGCTTTGTCAGGGTGATATTTTTCAACAAAAGTTTGCAACTCATTCCAGTTTGCACACGTCCTTAACCCTTTGACTGTTTTGGTCGTATATATATGTCTTACGAGCCAGTGTTTCGGACGTATATACACTCAATAATTCTGGCGGCTTCAAATCAAGCAGGAGAAAGCTGGTAGGCCCACATGTGAGAAAATGGGTCTGTGTGGTCAGTGTGCACCACATAAAAAAAATCCTGCAGCACACAGTGCATAATGAGGGAAAAAAAACTGACCGTTTTCTTGAATTAAAACGCCAACATTGAGGTGTATTTTCGTATAGTATTTATTGTTGTATTCTCGTTTTCATGGTCTCACGTGATAAAATGGAAAACATATTGCAGAAATAGAGATGATTTTGATTAGCTTCACAATGAAAACGACCTTGAAATTGAGCTCAAAGTAGCGGAAATGTTCAATTTTTACCAATGTTCAAGAGTAAGCAAATCACACCACACGTACAATACACGTCAACTGGGGAGTCTAATATTCTTTCACTAGTGCACTAATATTATTTATACCATTTTTACAATAATGCAGTAGTCTGCATAACAGTAAATTTTGAATTTTTTGTATGAATAAAAAATCAAAATAGAAAGCAATAGTAATATAAGAGGGGTCTAGAGACGTGACTAATAAACAGAGCATATGTTATTTTAGTGCCAAGAATGTCTACATTGTTTATTCTGGACCCTATTTTGAAATTGGCATCTTTTTTAATTTGCGTGAAATTGGCCAAATTTCCAATTTCTGACCACTTTAATGGGTAGTTCAAATCGGTAAATGGGCAGTTTCTTGTACTCAATTGATCGAAAAAATGGAGTTCTAAAGAAATAGCTATGAGTTTGGTCAACTGGAACAGAACTGGCTCAAAGTCGGCAAAATCGCCGATGCGTATACGTCGCTGAGACCACTAACTTCACAGGAGCGTAATTCTGTGAGTTTTCAGCCAAATTTCGTAATTTTGGTGTCATTACCATCGGGAAAAGATTCTCAATCATTTCATAAGAAAAAATAATTTTTTTTTCCAAAAATTCTGCGGCATAGAATGACAGTTTCAGAAAGGGGCTTGCGACAGTCAAAGGGTTAATCACTGAAGAAGGCACATCCTTCCCTCTCTCTTCCTCCTCCTCTAAAGCAATTTCCTCAGTTGTGGTCTGTTGCTATTCCAGATGAAGGTGTTGCAGCTCTTCAGTGGTTAGCTCTTCCCTGTGGTCCTCCACCAACTCTTCCACATCCTGGCCACTCACATCCAACATCACATCGTCTTTCTCACCTTCTTTACCACAGGGCTGGCACTAGGAACTTTTTGGGGGTCCATGGTGGCTTATTTCACAGTCGCAATCAATAAACAAGCACAAAAATTGTGAAATGTTTCAGATGAATGCTCACTCAACCAGTGACAATGTCAGACTGAGACACGTAAGTGACGGCATCACGGGCAAGCAGACGTGTCTGATGCGTACAATTTCCGGATGAAGGTACAAAATCCGGACCAAAATTTTGCCCAAAAAAGTGTTCTAAATCCGAATTGTACGATATGCAGACCGTACAAAAACCGGAGTTCCACTGTATTGCTAAGAGCAATATCTATGCAACAAGAGCCACTGAAAGATGTTGCAGTCATTGTGGTTGAAAATGTTAGGCCTATGAAGTAGGCTTCTTCAAATACAGAGGAGGACTGCTTGTACTAAATCTGTACTAAATTTGTACTTAATTTGTACTAATCGAAATTCGTACTAATCTAAATTCGTACTAATCAAAATTTGTAATAATCAAAATTTATACTAATCTGAATTTATACTAATCTCTAGTTGTACTAATCTAAATTTGTACTCATCAAAATTTGTATTAATCTAAATTCTTACTAATCTAAATTTGTAATCTAAATTCATACTAATCACAATTTGTACTAACTGAAATTAACACTAATCAAGACTAATACTAATCAAGATTAATACTAATCAAGATTAACGCTAACCAAAGTTAGCTCTATTCAAAATTAGTGCTATTCAAATTTTGTGCTAATGGAACTGTTGTAACCAGAATTTGAGTTAACGGAACTGTGAGAGCAACCTGACTGTCTGCCACACCTTCACCCTCAACGGTGCCAGATAATTGATGATCAACTCTACAACTTAACATCAGGGTGGAGGAGGTTAGCAGAGGTGATCAAGTTGGATTGTAACATGACCTTAACCCAGGGGGTCATCACAACCTTAAGCCAGGGGGTCATAACGACCTTAAGCCAGGAGGTTGTAACATGACCTTAAGTCAGGGGGTCATAACATGACCCTAAGTCAGGGGGTCATCATGAGCTTAAAGCAGGGGATCATCATGACCTTAAGCCAGGGGATCATCATGACCTTAAGCCAGAGGGTTGTAACACGACCTTAATGCAAGGGTCATAGCACGACCTTAACCCAGAGGGTCATAACAACCTTAAACCAGGGGGTCATCAACTTACTTTCCGGAGAGCCTTGTCTTGTGTTTTGGTGAGAACATCACGCAGTTTCTCTGACTCCTTCTCCTTCTCCTTATATGCTCGTGCCAGGTCAGAGTACCTGCCAGAGGACACTTGTTCACAACATTGACAATACATTTTACGAGGAAGTATGGCTTAAAAAAAAAAGATTTAGGTTTCTAAACAAAATAACATCAAATTATGTTGATTATATGGAAAACTAAAGTGTACGAGCAGCAGCGCAATTATTATTATCAATTGTTATAAAATAATTATATTATCATATCATTATTATTATATCATCATCAGTATTTTCATATTATTATAATTATAAATATCATTATTATTATGTGGAAGAAATACGTCCATAAGGGTCATAACAGTACCTAAGAATTGTAACATCCTCGCTCATCCTTCAGAGTGCAGTCACTGTACCTCCCACTTCCAGTACTGTAACATCCTCACTCATCCTTCAGAGTACAGTCACTGTACTTCCCACCTCCAGGACTCAAGTCCAGCTAACTCATTTCCCTGAATCCCTTCACAAGTCACCTCTCTCACACTCCAACAACACACTCATTAAGAACCACTGTCTTCCACTCACTCCTAACACACACACACACATACAAGCCTGCAGGATGCTTCAGCCACTACAGCTTAAAGCCTGTTTATATACCTTCATTTGTCAGCTTATCCTTATCCATCCTTCCTATATGTCTGAACTACCTCAGGTACCCTCCTCAGCTCTGTTAATAGTTAAGTATTGTAGATAGTACACTACTATCATAACACTGTAACTACACTGTAGATAGTATACTATTGTAACTACTGCTGCAACTACACTGTAGATAGTATATGCTGCAAAATACACTGTAGATAGTATACTATCATAACTACTGCTGTAACTACACTCTAGCTAGTACACCACTATCATAACTACTGTTGTAACTACACTGCATATAGTACATTATTGTAACTACTGCTGTGACTACACTATAGACAGTACACCACTATCATAACTACTGCTGTAACTACACTGTAGATAGTACACCCCTATCATAACTACTGCTGTAACTACACTGTTGATAGAACACCACTATTATAACTACACTGTAGAGTACACCACTATCATAACTACACTGTAGATAGTACACAACTATCATAACTACAATGTAGATAGTACACCACTATCATACTAGTGAGGTACCATTTCAATGTTCACTAGTGGTAGTGGTAGTAGTAGTAGTAGTAGTAGTAGTAGTAGTAGTGGTAGTGACAAAAGTAATACAATATGGTAGAGCAATTAATTCGTACATGAGTAAAAGGATATAAAAGCTATTACTTGGGTAACATAAAAATAGGTTGGACAAATATAAACTGGAATGAGGCAGCTTGTTTCAGTGTTCACTCTCTGTGCTTTGTGTAGTATAACAGGAGAGACTATGTGATGGCAGGGTTTACTGTTTTCAGGAGGATTCTTGCTAAGACTTCGGAGATGGTGAAGCTGCCGTTGTTTTGTTTAATTGTATTCGAAACAGCGATCAGTGCTGATTCAAGGCACTTGCGTGTGCGGAAATTAGTTTCTTTTATCACTAATTGGGCGTCTCTGAATTTCATAAGATGATTGGTGGAATTTCGGTGTTGTACACAGGCGTTGTTTAAGTTGTCGTTCCTACATGCGTATATGTGTTCATTGAGGCGGGTGTCGAGGTTTCTTGCTGTTTCACCTACGTAGATCTTGTCACAGCCTCCACAGGGTATAGTGTAAACTCCTGCATTGACTGGTTCGTGGTGCTTGGGTTTTGTCCTGGTTAGATCCTTTATTGAAGTGGTAGAAGCGATGGCGACTCTGGTGTTAGCTTGTGAAAGTACTTTTGAGACGTTTAGTGCAACCTGGCTGTTGGGAAGAATTATAACTTTGTTGGGAGCGGTATTGATGCGTGGAGAATTGATGATCTGAAGAGCTCTTTTCTTGCAGTCTTTGATGAAAAAAGAAGGAAATTGTAACTCAGTGAATGTTTGGTGAATGTAAGTACATTCCTCGTCAAGAAACTCAGGACTACAAATTCGGTATGCTCTTAGGAAAAACCCGATGATGATGCCTCTTTTGGTCTTGGTATCTTGACTGGAATAGAAGTGTGTGAGATCAATAAAAATTATCTCGCACACTTCTATTCCAGTCAAGATACCAAGACCAAACTACAATGTAGATAGTACCCCACTATCATAACTACAGCTGCAACTACAAGCAGATAATGATGGTGGGATGACAGCTAGAGGCCAGTCGTACCTGCCCTTGTACTTGTGGTATCGTTGTCGCATCTTAAGGTAGGCCTGGTACACCGTGTCCTTACTAAGTCGTTCCACGGTCGTTGTTGTAACTGTGTTGTTGCTGTTACTGTCTTCCCATTCACTGGATGACTCCAAATCACTCTGTCAATGAACAGTTAAGGTACAGTGAAGGAACGGTGAAGGTACAGTGAAGGAACAGTAAAGGTACAGTCAAGGAACAGTGAAGGTACAGTGAAGGAACAGTGAAGGTACAGTCAAGGAACAGTGAAGGTACAGTGAAAGAACAGTAAAGGTACAGTCAAGGAACAGTGAAGGTACAGTGAAGGAACAGTGAAGGTACAGTCAAGGAACAGTGAAGGTACAGTCAAGGAACAGTGAAGGTACAGTCAAGGAACAGTGAAGGTACAGTCAAGGAACAGTGAAGGTACAGTGAAGGAACAGTGAAGGTACAGTCAAGGAACAGTGAAGGTACAGTCAAGGAACAGTGAAGGTACAGTCAAGGAACAGTGAAGGTACAGTCAAGGAACAGTGAAGGTACAGTGAAGGTACAGTGAAAGTACAGTGAAGGTACAGTGAAGGTACAGTGAAGGTACAGTGAAGGAATAGTTAAGATAAGATATACTTTATTTCAGCATGATACAATGTTTATACAAAGGTGTATAACATTAAGGTGTACTTGTGTGTGCTTGTACCTTAATAAACTACTTATACTCAACTGTCAGCCTGTTGCAGATAATGTTTATATACAAACTGAGAGAACAAACATTCTGGTAATTTCACAACGACTCTGGGGTTGGCACAACCACCCTGGGATCATCACAACCCCAACAACAACAACCCTGGGATCATCACAACCCCAACAACAACAAAACTGGTAACCCCAACAATAACACTGGGGTCATCACAACCCCAACAATAACAACCCTGGGGTCATCACAACCCCAACAATAATAACAACCCTGGGGTCATTACAGTCCAACAATAACAACACTGGGGTTGTCACAATCCCAACAATAATAACAACCTCGGAGTCATCACAATAACCCTGGGGATGTCACAACCCCAACAGTAACAACACAAGCTGATAGACTTGAGAAGCTTTCCTGATTTTTTTTTATTTATTAACACACTGGCAGATTCCCACCAAGGCAGGGTGGCCCGAAAAAGAAAAACTTTCACCATCATTCACTCCATCACTGTCTTGCCAGAAGGGTGCTTTACACTACAGTTTTTAAACTGCAACATTAACACCCCTCCTTCAGAGTGCAGGCACTGTACTTCCCATCTCCAGGACTCAAGTCCGGCCTGCCGGTTTCCCTGAACCCCTTCATAAATGTTACTTTGCTCACACTCCAACAGCACTTCAAGTACTCATAAAGTGTGCACCATATAAAAAAAATCCTGGAGCACGCAGTGCATAATGAGAAAAAAAAAACTCCGACCGTTTTTTTTAATTAAAATGCCGACTTTGTGGTCTATTTTCGTATAGTATTTATGGTTGTATTCTCGTTTTCTTGGTCTCATTTGATAGAATGGAAAACATATTACAGAAATAGAGGTGTTTTTGATTGATTTTACTATAAAAAGAACCTAGAAATGGAGCTCAAAGTAGGGGAAATGTTTGATTTTTGCCAATGTTCAAAAGTAAACAAATGATGCCATTGTCCAAAAAATGTCCAACTAGCCATTCTAATATGCAGTCATGAATGGGTTGATGTTATTTATACAGTTATTACAGCATTGCCGTAGTCTGCATAATAGTAAGTCTAATATTTTTTGTTTGAATAAAAATTCAAAATAGAAAGCAAGAGTAATATCAGAGGGGCCTGGAGACATGACTGATGAACAAAGAAAACGTTATTTTAGAGCCAGGAATGTCTGCATTGTTCATTCTGGACCTTATTTTGAAATTGTCATATTTTTTAGTTTTCGTGAAATTGGCCAAATTGCAAATTTCTGACCACATTATTAGGTAGTTGAAATCAGTAAATGGGCAGTTTCTTGTACTCAATCGATAGAAAAAATGGAGTTCTAAAGAAGTAGCTATGAGTTTGGGCGACTGGAACAATGGAATTAGCCGAAAATAGGGCTCAAAGTGGGCGAAATCGCCGATTTGTAAACAGCGCCGAGGTCCCTAACTTCGCGAGAGCATAATTCCGTCAGTTTTCCATCAAATTTCGTTTTTTTTGGTGTCATTACAATCGGGAAAAGATTCTCTATCATTTCATAAGAAAAAATAATTTTTTTTTTTTTTAAATTTTGCGACACCAGGAGACACCTCAGGATTGGGGGTTGCGACAGTCAAAGGGTTAAAAACCATTTGTCTCCATTCACTCCTATCAAACACACTCACGCATGCATGCTGGAAGTCCAAGCCCCTTGCACACAAAACCTCCTTTACCCCCTCCCTCCAATCTTTCCTAGGCCAACCCCTACCCCGCCTTCCTTCCACTACAGACTGATACACTCTTGAAGTCAATCTGTTTCGCTCCATTCTCTCTACATGTCCGAACCACCTCAACAACCCTTCCTCAGCCCTCTGGACAACAGTTTTGGTAATCCCGCACCTCCTCCTAACTTCCAAACTACGAATTCTGTGCATTATATTCACACCACACATTGCCCTCAGACATGACATCTCCACTGCCTCCAGCCTTCTCCTCGCTACAACATTCATCACCCATGCTTCACACCCATATAAGAGCATTGGTAAAACTATACTCTCATACATTCCCCTCTTTGCCTCCAAGGACAAAGTTCTTTGTCTCCACAGACTCCTAAATGCGCCACTCACCCTTTTCCCCTCATCAATTCTATGATTCACCTCATCTTTCATAGACCCATCCGCTGACACATCCACTCCCAAATATCTGAATACATTCACCTCCTCCATACTCTCTCCCTCCAATCTGATATCCAATCTTTCATCACCTAATCTTTTTGTTATCCTCATAACCTTACTCTTTCCTGTATTCACTTTTAATTTTCTTCTTTTGCACACCCTACCAAATTCATCCACCAATCTCTGCAACTTCTCTTCAGAATCTCCCAAGAGCACAGAGTCATCTGCAAAGAGCAACTGTGACAACTCCCACTTTATGTGTGATTCTTTATCTTTTAACTCCATGCCTCTTGCCAAGACCCTCGCATTTACTTCTCTTACAACCCCATCTATAAATATATTAAACAACCATGGTGACATCACACATCCTTATCTAAGGCCTACTTTTACTGGGAAATAATTTCCCTCTTTCCTACATACTCTAACTTGAGCCTCACTATCCTCGTAAAAACTCTTCACTGCTTTCAGTAACCTACCTCCTACACCATACACCTGCAACATCTGCCACATTGCCCCCCTATCCACCCTGTCATATGCCTTTTCCAAATCCATAAATGCCACAAAGACCTCTTTAGCCTTATCTAAATACTGTTCACTTACATGTTTCACTGTAAACACCTGGTCCACACACCCCCTACCTTTCCTAAAGCCTCCTTGTTCATCTGCTATCCTATTTTCCATCTTACTCTTAATTCTTTCAATAATAACTCTACCATACACTTTGCCAGGTATACTCAACAGACTTATCCCCCTATAATTTTTGCACTCTCTTTTATCCCCTTTGCCTTTATACAAAGGAACTATGCATGCTCTCTGCCAATCCCTAGGTACCTTACCCTCTTCCATACATTTATTAAATAATTGCACCAACCACTCCAAAACTATATCCCCACCTGCTTTTAACATTTCTATCCTTATCCCATCAATCCCGGCTGCCTTACTCCCTTTCATTTTACCTACTGCTTCACGAACTTCCCCCACACTCACAACTGGCTCTTCCTCACTCCTACAAGATGTTATTCCTCCTTGCCCTATACACGAAATCACAGCTTCCCTATCTTCATCAACATTTAACAATTCCTCAAAATATTCCCTCCATCTTCCCAATACCTTTAACTCTCCATTTAATAATTCTCCTCTCCTATTTTTAACTGACAAATCCATTTTTTCTCTAGGCTTCCTTAACTTGTTAATCTCACTCCAAAACTTTTTCTTATTTTCAACAAAATTTATTGATAACATCTCACCCACTCTCTCATTTGCTCTCTTTTTACATTGCTTCACCACTCTCTTAACCTCTCTCTTTTTCTCCATATACTCTTCCCTCCTTGCATCACTTCTACTTTGTAAAAACTTCTCATATGCTAACTTTTTCTCCCTTACTACTCTCTTTACATCATCATTCCACCAATCGCTCCTCTTCCCTCCAGCACCCACTTTCTTGTAACCACAAACTTCTGCTGAACACTCTAACACTACATTTTTAAACCTACCCTATACCTCTTCGACCCCATTGCCTATGCTCTCATTAGCCCATCTATCTTCCAATAGCTGTTTATATCTTACCCAAACTGCCTCCTCTTTTAATTTATAAACCTTTACCTCTCTCTTCCCTGATGCTTCTATTTTCCTTGTATCCCATCTACCTTTTACTCTCAGTGTAGCTACAACTAGAAAGTGATCTGATATATCTGTGGCCCCTCTATAAACAAGTACATCCTGAAGTCTACTCAACAGTCTTTTATCTACCAATACATAATCCAACAAACTACTGTCATTTCGCCCTACATCACATCTTGTATACTTATTTATCCTCTTTTTCTTAAAATATGTATTACCTATAACTAAACCCCTTTCTATACAAAGTTCAATCAAAGGGCTCCCATTATCATTTACACCTGGCACCCCAAACTTACCTACCACACCCTCTCTAAAAGTTTCTCCTACTTTAGCATTCAGATCCCCTACCACAATTACTCTCTCACTTGGTTCAAAGGCTCCTATACATTCACTTAACATCTCCCAAAATCTCTCTCTCTCCTCTACATTCCTCTCTTCTCCAGGTGCATACACGCTTTTTATGACCCACTTTTCGCATCCAACCTTTACTTTAATCCACATAATTCTTGAATTTACACATTCATATTCTCTTTTCTCCTTCCATAACTGATCCTTCAACATTACTGCTACCCCTTCCTTTGCTCTAACTCTCTCAGATACTCCAGATTTAATCCCATTTATTTCCCCCCACCGAAACTCCCCTACCCCCTTCAGCTTTGTTTCGCTTAGGGCCAGGACATCCAACTTCTTTTCATTCATAACATCAGCAATCATCTGTTTCTTGTCATCCGCACTACATCCACGCACATTCAAGCATCCCAGTTTTATTAAGTTTTTCTTCTTCTCTTTTTTAGTAAATGTCTACAGGAGAAGGGGTTACTAGCCCATTGCTCCCGGCATTTTAGTCGCCTCATAAACACGCATGGCTTACGGAGGAAAGATTCTTTTCCACTTCCCCATGGACAATAGAAGAAATAAAGAACAATTTAGAAAAAGGAGAAAAACCTAGATGTATGTATATATATAAGCATGTGCATGTCTGTGAAGTGTGACCCAAGTGTAAGTAGGAGTAGCAAGATATCCCTGTTATCTAGTGTGTTTATGAGACAGAAAAAGAAAACAGCAATCCTACCATCATGCAAAACAGTTAAAGGTTTCTGTTTCACAGTCATCTGGCAGGACGGTAGTACTTCCCTGGGTGGTTGCTGTCTACCAACCTACTACCTACTTTCCTGATGTCTATTTTTTTTCATGTTTTCTTGGATATCATTTACATTATGGTGGGTATTACTCTGCACACAGTATAAAACCATGTCTTAGCTGGTAAAATGTGGTATTTTTTACTGATATGCAAGTGATAGCTGACAGCAGATGAGAGCCTGTCATATTTTTGCACATACACAATTTCTGACCACTCCGGGTACATCCATCAACTTTAGTGCTAAAGCCTCGACCATCCACTTAAGCAAACCATCCATAACTTTCCACCTCAGCCCAGTAGGGCCACAGCATGGAAATAAGTTGCATTTTCTGAATTTTGGGTTATCCTGGTGGGTAATCTACACATATGCTGATATGTATGATAATTTATTTAACTGTATTTATGTGTATCTGAATAAACGTACTAAATCCCTCTCCACTCTGTTTAAAATCATTGACATATACCAACAGCCAAAATATAAGTAATAATATGTCTTTAACATTCATAGTTTTAAGTAATGAATTAAACATAATACATAATAACAATAAACAAAATTACAATATTATTTTTATTTTTGTAAGATTCTGACCTAAAAAAAAAGTTTGGAATTTCTTGGGTTCCCGGAACATAACCCAATTTTTCCCATAAGTTCTTCAGCGTGTTTAACACAGCTTTGTCTAACACTGAGTTTCAAGACCATAACTATCATGCTAATCTACTGCACTATATAATGGGTCATTCCACAGTAGTTGTTAGTGTTATTACAGTGTTGGTACAGTGTTGTTGTACAGTGTTATTACAGCTTGTTGTTACTACCTGTGGTGTGGCTAAGTATACTACCTGGGGTATGCTGAAGTATACGCCAGGAACTTCATATATGGGGAAGAGAGCAGTGCTGACATCACTGCTACTGACATCACTGACAGCGGAGTCGCGTCGCACCCGGGGGGTGGTCAGGCTGGGGGTCACGGCTAGCGTGGGGTCGAAGGTCACGCCCGCCACCCCACCCTCCCCCGGGGGGTCGCTGGTGGTGGTGGTGGTGGGGGTCATTCCGCTTTCAGCATCGCTCAGGTCCACCAACTGGAAGCCGGACTTGCTGGGTGACCCTGAGGCAAAGATGTAGTACACACCTACTTAATACACTATACACAGTATACACCGTTAACAGATGGCAATAGAGGGGAATAAAATATGCAGTTATTTATGTAATATGTGCACTATGTGCAGAAAACAGAGTTAAGATCGAGATCTTAATACTGGAGCATAAAATACAGAAATATTTACATAATACATGCACTATACAAGGAATACGCAATTAAGGTCAAGACAGTAATCAGTGCCGGATTTACTTATACACTTGGCAGCCTGAAGACTAGGGCTTCAAAATATAGGCCTCCAGCCAAGGTGTCATAGGCCTTTCTTACACATGCTGTCATACTGCACTGTAATCCTTCAGCAATGTTCCTTGTACTCCAAGAATAGTACAATAATACTCTAAAACCCCACTTATACAGCAGGTTAGGTTTCAGGCTACCATCACCTTTGATATACCCTTGAAGATTTACTGTTATGCAATATTGTAATAATTGTACAGTAGGGCCCCACTTTACGGCGTTTCGCTTTACGGCGTTCCGCTAATATGGTCATTTCAAATTATGACCAAAACTCGCTATACGGCTCCCCCCACCTGACTTTCTAATATGGTCACCACGCCCCACCTGGTTTGTTTACATTCTCTGAGAGATCCGTAAGCACTCTCTCCATTTTGTCTGGAAACTCCAAAATTTCAAGAGTTTTTAAAAGTTATTTCATATTTTATATATACTCTGATAATTATACTTATGCATACCTGTACCTAAATAAACTTACACACTGTGCTGGCGTGCAGGTACATATTAAAATCAGTAAGAGTGTCTTATGTCTCCAGACATCATATTAGTAATGATAATAATAATCATCAAGTCTCATTTAAATGTCGTATATTACGTTAATATACACATTTTCATTAATCCATCTATGATATTTTTTTCAAAATTATATAATAAACACGATGCATAACATATAAAGATGATAAATACACCCCACAGTAGAATAAATAAACATAACTATGAGATGTGGTAGCCTTATAACTTTTACAAGTGATGGCAAGAATAACATTTTCTCTAATCTAACATAAATGTGTTACTAGGGGTAACTGTAAAAAATTATTTCCTTCATATGTATGGAAGTAAGTTTATTCAGGTACATACAAATACAGTTACATAGATTATCATACATAACAGCATATGTGTAGAGAACCTAGGATAACCCAAAAAAGTTAGTGACTTATTTCCATTGCCTTCACTCAGAGCATCATTTCTTCTCAAAATGATGTTACATAAGAATGGGAGTGTTCTTCTTTATTTATTCTACCGTATCAATGTAGAGACAACCTGTACACAATGTAACTTGTACACAAACCAGACGTGTACACTTCATTTACAAAACTTACCTTCGCATGGTTTGTTTATATAACTCTGCGCCTGTCCTCTCTCATGTACTCATTCTTTCTCTCTCTCATTTATTCATTTTATCTCATTTGCTTACTCCTGACCCTACATTAAGACTACAAATATTTTAAGGTAAGTAATGAGTGAACTGTATATACATTTTATCGCTCTGGGATGCTTAAATATCATAGAATAGTATGTGTGGGTGGGGTGGCCTGGTAAGGTAGCCTGGCTGACTACCATACATACCACACTTGATTTCTTACAATAAATACTACTTGTCTCACCCTAGATTAAGACTATAAATATTTTAAGGTAAGTAATGAGTGCACTGTGTGTGTGTATTGTACTTTTTTATTGTTTTTGATGCCTAGTTCTATTGCTAACTTAATATATGTTAGTGTAAACTTGTTATCTAGTATTTGTATGCATTTATAAGTTTGAAAAAAGGGTGTTCCACTTTACGGCGGTAGCCTGGAACCTAACCTGCTGTATAAGTGGGGCCCTACTGTGTAAATAATATCAGTGAACGAATATTAGACTCGCCAGCTGATGTGTACTGAACGAATGACGTGATTTGTTTACTCTGGAAAATCAGCAAAAATCAAACATCTTCATTACTTTGAGCTCAATTTCAAACTATTTTCAGTCCAATGAGACCAAGAAACTGAGAATACAACCATAAAAACCATACAAAAATACACTGCAAAGTTGCAGTTTTAAACCAAAAACACTGTTGCAGTTATTTTTTCATTATGCACTGCATGCTGCAGGATTTTTTTTATATGGTGCACACTTACCACATAGACCTAGTCTCTCATATCTAGGCCCAAATTTACCACTCACTGCCTATCTGAGTGAGCTGTGCTCATGGTGTTGTACAACAGCACTGACCTTGAAAGGGTTAATACACTATACACATAATACACAGTTAGCATGGTAATACTGGAGCATAAAATGCATCAATACTTATTTTTTTATTTTTTTTTATTATCACACTGGCTGATTCCCACCAAGGCAAGGTGGCCCGAAAAAGAAAAACTTTCACCATCATTCACTCCATCACTGTCTTGCCAGAAGGGTGCTTTACACTACAGTTTTTAAACTGCAACATTAACACCCCTCCTTCAGAGTGCAGGCACTGTACTTCCCATCTCCAGGACTCAAGTCCGGCCTGCCGGTTTCCCTGAACCCCTTCATAAATGTTACTTTGCTCATACTCCAACAACACGTCAAGTATTAAAAACCATTTGTCTCCATTCACTCCTATCAAACACGCTCACGCATGCCTGCTGGAAGTCCAAGCCCCTCGCACACAAAACCTCCTTTACCCCCTCCCTCCAACCTTTCCTAGGCCGACCCCTACCCCGCCTTCCTTCCACTACAGACTGATACACTCTTGAAGTCACTCTGTTTCGCTCCATTCTCTCTACATGTCCGAACCACCTCAACAACCCTTCCTCAGCCCTCTGGACAACAGTTTTGGTAATCCCGCACCTCCTCCTAACTTCCAAACTACGAATTCTCTGCAATATATTCACACCACACGTTGCCCTCAGACATGACATCTCCACTGCCTCCAGCCTTCTCCTCGCTGCAACATTCATCACCCATGCTTCACACCCATATAAGAGCGCTGGTAAAACTATACTCTCATACATTCCCCTCTTTGCCTCCAAGGACAAAGTTCTTTGTCTCCACAGACTCCTAAGTGCACCACTCACCCTTTTCCCCTCATCAATTCTATGATTCACCTCATCTTTCATAGACCCATCTGCTGACACGTCCACTCCCAAATATCTGAATACATTCACCTCCTCCATACTCTCTCCCTCCAATCTGATATCCAATCTTTCATCACCTAATCTTTTTGTTATCCTCATAACCTTACTCTTTCCTGTATTCACTTTTAATTTTCTTCTTTTGCACACCCTACCAAATTCATCCACCAATCTCTGCAACTTCTCTTCAGAATCTCCCAAGAGCACGGTGTCATCAGCAAAGAGCAACTGTGACAACTCCCACTTTATGTGTGATTCTTTATCTTTTAACTCCACGCCTCTTAACAAGACCCTCGCATTTACTTCTCTTACAACCCCATCTATAAATACGATTTAATTAAAAAAATGCCTGCAACTAGTGATGATGTGAGTGAATTTAAGGCCAGCAAAGGTTGGTTTGAGAGATTTAAGAAGCGTAGTGGCATCCATAGTGTGATACGGCATGGTGAGGCTGCCAGTTCGGACCACAAAGCGGCTGAAAAATATGTGCATGAATTCAAGGAGTACATAGAAACTGAAGGACTGAAACCTGAACAAGTGTTTAATTGTGATGAAACAGGCCTGTTCTGGAAGAAAATGCCAAGCAGGACCTACATTACTCAGGAGGAAAAGGCACTCCCAGGACATAAGCCTATGAAAGACAGGCTTACTTTGTTGATGTGTGCCAATGCTAGTGGTGATTGCAAAGTTAAGCCTTTATTAGTGTATCACTCTGAAACTCCCAGAGCGTTCAGGCAAAAGAATGTCCTCAAGGATAATTTGTGTGTGCTGTGGAGGGCAAACAGTAAGGCATGGGTCACTAGGGAATTTTTCTATAACTGGTTACACCATGCATTTGCCCCCAATGTGAAAAATTACCTAACTGAAAAGAAATTAGACCTTAAGTGCCTCCTGGTGTTAGACAATGCCCCTGGTCATCCTACAGACGTGGCAGAGCGACTTTATGGGGACATGAGCTTCATTAAGGTGAAGTTTTTGCCTCCTAATACCACTCCTCTCCTGCAGCCCATGGACCAGCAGGTCATTTCCAACTTCAAGAAACTGTACACAAAAGCTCTGTTTCAAAAGTGCTTTGAAGTGACCACAGACACTCGATTGACTCTAAAAGAGTTTTGGAAGGATCACTTTAATATCCTCAATTGTGTAAACCTTATAGGTAAGGCTTGGGAGGGAGTGACTAAGAGAACCTTGAACTCTGCTTGGAAGAAACTGTGGCCAGAATGTGTAGACAAAAGGGATTTTGAAGGGTTTGAGGCTAACCCTGAGAGGAGTATACCAGTTGAGGAATCAATTGTGGAATTGGGGAAGTCCTTGGGGTTGGAGGTTAGTGGGGAGGATGTGGAAGAGTTGGTGGAGGAGGACAATGAAGAACTAACCACTGATGAGCTGATAGATCAACTTCAAGAGCAAGAGGCCAGACCTGGGGAAACTGGTTCAAAGGAGGGGAGAGAGAAATTGAAGGAATTGCCTACTTCAAAGATTAAGGAAATGTGTGCAAAATGGCTTGAAGTGCAAACCTTTTTTGATGAAAATCACCCTCACACAGCTATTGCAAGCCGTGCTGGTGACTGTTACAATGACAGTGTTGTGAACCACTTTAGAGAAATCATAAAGGAACGAGAGGTACAGGCCACTATGGACAGATATGTTGTGCGAAAGAAGTCCAGTGACTCTGAAGCTGGTCCTAGTGGCATTAAAAGAAGAAGGGAAGTAACCCCAGAAAAGGACTTGCTACCTCAAGTCCTAATGGAAGGGGATTCCCCTTCTAAACACTAACACTCTCTCTCCCCTCCTCCCATCCCATCAATCATCACCAGATCTTCAATAAATATTAAACAACCACGGTGACATCACACATCCTTGTCTAAGGCCTACTTTTACTGGGAAATAATTTCCCTCTTTCCTACATACTCTAACTTGAGCCTCGCTATCCTCGTAAAAACTCTTTACTGCTTTCAGTAACCTACCTCCTACACCATACACCTGCAACATCTGCCACATTGCCCCCCTATCCACCCTGTCATACGCCTTTTCCAAATCCATAAATTCCACAAAGACCTCTTTAGCCTTATCTAAATACTGTTCACTTATATGTTTCACTGTAAACACCTGGTCCACACACCCCCTACCTTTCCTAAAGCCTCCTTGTTCATCTGCTATCCTATTCTCCATCTTACTCTTAATTCTTTCAATAATAACTCTACCATACACTTTACCAGGTACACTCAACAAACTTATCCCCCTATAATTTTTGCACTCTCTTTTGTCCCCTTTGCCTTTATACAAAGGAACTATGCATGCTCTCTGCCAATCCCTAGGTACCTTACCTTCTTCCATACATTTATTAAATAATTGCACCAACCACTCCAAAACTATATATCCCCACCTGCTTTTAACATTTCTATCTTTATCCCATCAATCCCGGCTGCCTTACCCCCTTTCATTTTACCTACTGCCTCACGAACTTCCCCCACACTCACAACTGGCTCTTCCTCACTCCTACAAGATGTTATTCCTCCTTGCCCTATACACAAAATCACAGCTTCCCTATCTTCATCAACATTTAACAATTCCTCAAAATATTCCCTCCATCTTCCCAATACCTCTAACTCTCCATTTAATAACTCTCCTCTCCTATTTTTAACTGACAAATCCATTTGTTCTCTAGGCTTCCTTAACTTGTTAATCTCACTCCAAAACTTTTTCTTATTTTCAACAAAATTTGTTGATAACATCTCACCCATTCTCTCATTTGCTCTCTTTTTACATTGCTTCACCACTCTCTTAACCTCTCTCTTTTTCTCCATATACTCTCCCCTCCTTGCATCACTTCTACTTTGTAAAAACTTCTCATATGCTAACTTTTTCTCCCTTACTACTCTCTTTACATCATCATTCCACCAATCGCTCCTCTTCCCTCCCACACCCACTTTCCTGTAACCACAAACTTCTGCTGAACACTCTAACACTACATTTTTAAACCTACCCCATACCTCTTCGACCCCATTGCCTATGCTCTCATTAGCCCATCTATCCTCCAATAGCTTACCCTAACTGCCTCCTCTTTTAGTTTATAAACCTTCACCTCTCTCTTCCCTGATGCTTCTATTCTCCTTGTATCCCATCTACCTTTTACTCTCAGTGTAGCCACACATAATACACAGTTAGCATTGTAATACTGGGGCATTTCTGGTGTGTGGTACATAAGCTCTAAGATGTAATGCATTACAAGGCAGAACTCACCCTCATGGCTGTCTTCATCAATGCTAAAGAGATCCTTGTTGTGTCCGGCCGGTCGTATGTCCGATATGTCCACCAGCAGCTGTAACAACAATTATTATTATTATTGTTGTTGTGTCCGGCCGGTCGTATGTCCAATATATCAACCAGCACCCATAACAATGATTTTTATTTTTGTTCCTATTATAATTATTATTATCACTATTATTGTTGTTGTGTCTGGTGGGTCGTACATATGTCTGATATACCCAGGAGCAGCTGTAACAATTATTATTATTATTACAGAGATTCCCCTACACACGAACATTCGTGTTACACACTTTCGATAATACGAACAATTTGCTCAGAAGTTGAAAATTTGGCCATAAAATTTAGTTGGCAATTTGCCGCATGGTGGCTGCAAGTCAAACATATACTGGACTTACTATGTAAACAATACATAGTAGGTTACTGTAACAGCATCGTTCATTTATGTGCTTGTGTTATCTCCACAAATTCAGTGTTATTTGTCTGGTATTAAGCACAAAAGTGGTGGTGATGCAGGTAGTGGTGCTAAGAAGAACCAGGCCATCATAATGGTAACAAAAGTGGACATACTACAGTAGTGAGGCGAAAAGATGCTGAACATTTGTACACCATGAATTGTTCCACCATGAGCACGATTCCCAAGAACAAGGACTGTAGTGCCCTGGTATCCATGGGGGATACCTTCCAAGAACTACCATGGATATCAGAAACAGTGGATAGTAGTGAACACTATATACAAGTCATTTTTGGTTTACAAACATACATATGATAAAGTGTAATTGTTAAATTATGCAATTTTTTTTTTTTTTCAACAAACCGGCCGTATCCCACCAAGGCAGGGTGGCCCAAAAAGAAAAACAGAAGTTTCTCTTTTTAAATTTAGTAATCTATTTAGGATAAGGGGTTACTAGCCCCTTGCTCCCGGCATTTTAGTCGCCTCTTATAACACGCATGGCTTACGGAGGAAGAATTCTGTTCCACTTCCCCATGGAGATAAGAGGAAATAAACAAGAATATGAACTGGAAAGAAAATAGAAGAAAACCCAGAGAGGTTTGCATATATATGTTTGTACATGTATGTGTAGTGCGGTCTAAGTGTAAGTAGAAGTAGCAAGACGTACCTGAAATCTTGCATGTTTATGAGACAGAAAAATGGACACCAGCAATCCTACCATCATGTAAAACAATTACAGGCTTTCGTTTTACACTCACTTGGCAGGATGGTAGTACCTCCCTGGGTGGTTGCTGTTTACCAACCTACTAAATGGAATTACACAAAATAAGTCTAGAATTATCACTTTTTCACTGATGGGAAGCACTTCACAGCTTCTCTTAGACTACACTGAATTAGTTAACTCTCCAATACTACAAAGGATCAGTTGACTTTCCAATATTACAAAGGATCAGTTGCATCTCCAATACAACAAAGGATCGGTTGACTCTCCAATACTACAAAAGATCAGTTGCATCTCCAATACAACAAAGGATCGGTTGGGTCTCCAATACAACAAAGGATCGGTTGGGTCTCCAATACAACAAAGGATCGGTTGGGTCTCCAATACAACAAAGGATCGGTTGGGTCTCCAATACAACAAAGGATCGGTTGGGTCTCCAATACAACAAAGGATCGGTTGGGTCTCCAATACAACAAAGGATCGGCTGCATCTCCTGGTTGGTGGCAATGCTTCAGATCTCAAGCTCAAGCTCCTGTTAATACATCACTCAGAACTTGCAAGTCAATAAAAACCTAGAAAAGGCCTCACTTCCTACTGTGTGGAAAAGTAACCTGAAAGCCTGGGTCACTTCCCTCATTTATCAAGACTGGTTTTTTCACTATTTTATCTGAGGTTAGAAGTACTGCTGGCACATTCAACTGATAACACCTGAGGCTACATCCCTATCTTGGATGATTGTCATCCAAATGTGAAGGTAGTCTACCTGCCACCTAACACTACCTCCATCCTCCAGCCTATGGACCAGGGAGTGATTGCAACTTATAAAAAATATTATCCCCATTGCATGTTTCAGCAGGCAGTGAAGGCAACTGGGGGTAACTCCAAGATGACCTTGCACCAGTTTTGGAAGGCCTACGATATTTATAAGGCCATCAAGAACATGGATTCCTCATGGTTTGAGAAGGTGGAAGAATAATCTACGAACATTATCTGCAATTTAGTCACCTTCAGTAGGAGGCCGGATCCTGATCTCCAGGATGACTTCAAGGAACTCCTTACTGCTGACCAAAAGGACCTGACCAATGAAGACTTCATGGAGCTGGAAACTCAGAGAAAGAAGCAAGAAAAAGAAGAGGAAGTGTAAGTGGTTCTGGAACCAAAGCACTTCCAGACAAAGTTGATGGCAGAGGGGTTTCATTTGCTTGAAGAATCTCCATCATTGTTCTCCATCACTGTTTGAATTGCAGGACCCAAATGTGGGATGGTACACCAGGGTTTCAGCAACTGTCCATGATGCAATTCACTGCTACCATCTTATCTATAAAGAGAAGGCAGCCACCACCCAGACATCCTCAGACCACTTCTTCAAGAGGCTATATAAAAGTAATCACTGCCATCCACTGCAGATGCTACCATATTCAGGCAAACACTTTCTCACTGTCTTTTATCAAATTTATATTATTTACGAACTTTTATAAACATTATAAACTTTACTTCATTTATAAGACATGTTTTGTTTACTAGTGTACAGTATGTATTTTTCTGGTGTTCACACGTATTTTTAACCCTTTCAGGGTTGGTGCTGTACTAGTACAGCGTGCACGCCAGGGTTGGTGCTGTACTAGTACAGCGTGCACACCAGGGTTGGTGCCATACTAGTACGCATAAATTCTACTGCCTTCAAATCTAGCAAGAGAAAGCTGGTAGGCCTACATATGAAAGAATGGGTCTATGTGGTCAGTGTGCGCAGTATAAAAAAAATCCTGCAGCACACAGTGCATAATGAGAAAAAAAAACTCTGACTGTGTTTTTGGTTTAAAACAGCGACTTTGCAATGTATTTTCGTATGCTATTTATGGTTGTACTTTAGTTTTCCTGGTCTCATTTTATAGAATTGAAGACATAATACGGAAATTGAGATGATTTTTATTGGTTTCACAATGAAAAGCACCTTGAAATTGAGCTCAAAGTAGCAGAAATGTTCAATTTTTGCCAAAGTTCAAAAGTAAATAAATCAAGTTATGCGGCCAATACACATCAACTGGTGAGTCTAATATTCTTTCATAAATGTTCTGATATTATTTATACCATTTCTACACCATTTTTACACTAATGCCGTGGTCTACATAACAGTAAATCTTCTATTTTTTGTGAGAATTAAAATTCAAAGTGGAAAGCAAAAGAAATGTAACAGAGGCCTGGGGACATGACTAATGAACAGAGGAAATGTTATTTTAGTGCCAGGAATGTCTTTCTTGTTTATTATGGACCCTATTTGGAAATTGGCATCTTTTGAAATTTGTGTGAAATTGGCAAAACTGCCAATTTCGAACCACTTTATTGGATAGTTGAAATCGGTAAATGGGTGGTTTCTTGTACTCATTCAAAATAAAAAAATGGAGTTCTAGCGAAATAGTTATGATTTTTGTTAACTGGTACATTGGAATTGGCCGAAAATAGGGCTCAAAGTGGGCGAAATCGCCACTGCCTAAACATCATCGAGCCCGCTAACTTCGCAAGAGCATAATTCCGTGAGTTTTCCATCAAATTTCATACTTTTGGTGTCATTATGATCAGGAAAAGATTCTCTATCATTTACTAAGAAATAATAATTTTTTTTTTTTTTTTTTGAAAAATTTCCGACCGAGAACAAGTTTAGGAGAGGGCCTGCCGACCCTGAAAGGGTTAAACAATGTACACTTGTAGGTTACTCTAACCTCATGCGTACATATATTACACTACTGTACAATACTGTTCATGTATGTATGTTGCACTTACCAATGACCAAACCTGTTCGTACGTTGGGAGAGACTGTAGTTGAGAATACAGTGTGTACAAAAATACAGTAGCTATGGAAATACTTCAGTTAATAAAATACATCAATTATGAAAATACATTAGCTATGAAAATACAACAACTATGAAAATACATTAGCTATAAAAATACATCTGAGTGAACAAATACAATTGAAAATAGTTGAAAACAGAGTGAAAAAATAAAGTGTACCTGGTCTTGTAGCGAGGGTGTGTCGGTGTTCTTTCTGTGTTCACCAGGTGATGTCCCTGTTCCACTGAACGGCGACAGCTGTTGGAAGTTGAACACAGAATTAGTTCATCCGCTGAGGCAAAACTCAGGTTAAATAAGTTGAAAATATCGTAAGCTGAAAATCTTATAATCAAAAATATCTTGTTAAAAATGTTAAAAGTTGCAGAGAACATGTATATAAACAATTAATTATTTTTTTATTATTAGCACACTGGCCGATTCCCACCAAAGCAGGGTGGCCACCAAGGCAGGGTGGCCACCAAGGCAGGGTGGCCACGAAGGCAGGGTGGCCACCAAGGCAGGGTGGCCCGAAAAAGAAAAACTTTCACCATCATTCACTCCATCCACTGTCTTGCCAGAAGGGTGCTTTACACTACAATTAAACTGCAGCATTAACACCCCTCCTTCAGAGTGCAGGCACTGTACTTCCCATCTCCAGGACTCAAGTCCGGCCTGCCGGTTTCCCTGAATCCCTTCATAAATGTTACTTTGCTCACACTCCAACAGCACGTCAAGTATTAAAAGCCATTTGTCTCCATTCACTCCCATCAAACATGCTCATGCATGCCCGCTGGAAGTCCAAGCCCCTCGCACACAAAACCTCCTTTACCCCCTCCCTCCAACCTTTCCTAGGCCGACCCCTACCCCGCCTTACTTCCACTACAGACTGATACACTCTTGAAGTCATTCTGTTTCGCTCCATTCTCCCTACATGTCCGAACCACCTCAACAACCCTTCCTCAGCCCTCTGGACAACAGTTTTGGCAATCCCGCACCTCCTCTTAACTTCCAAACTATGAATTCTCTGCATTATATTCACACCACACATTGCCCTCAGACATGACATCTCCACTGCCTCCAGCCTTCTCCTCACTGCAACATTCATCACCCATGCTTCACACCCATATATGAGCGTTGGTAAAGCTATACTCTCATACATTCCCCTCTTTGCCTCCAAGGACAAAGTTCTTTGTCTCCACAGACTCCTAAGTGCACCGCTCACCCTTTTCCCCTCATCAATTCTATGATTCATCTCATCTTTCATAGACCCATCGGCTGACACATCCACTCCCAAATATCTGAATACATTCACCTCCTCCATACTCTCTCCCTCCAATCTGATATCCAATCTTTCATCACCTAATTTTTTTGTTATCCTCATAACCTTACTCTTTCCTGTATTCACTTTTAATTTTCTTCTTTTGCACACCCTACCAAATTCATCCACCAATCTCTGCAACTTCTCTTCAGAATCTCCCAAGAGCACAGTGTCATCAGCAAAGAGCAACTGTGACAACTCCCACTTTATGTGTGATTCTTTATCTTTTAACTCCACGCCTCTTGCCAAGACCCTCACATTTACTTCTCTTACAACCCCATCTATAAATATATTAAACAACCACGGTGACATCACACATCCTTGTCTAAGGCCTACTTTTACTGGGAAATAATTTCCCTCTTTCCTACATACTCTAACTTGAACCTCACTATCCTCATAAAAACTCTTCACTGCTTTCAGTAACCTACCTCCTACACCATACACTTGCAACATCTGCCACATTGCCCCCCTATCCACCCTGTCATATGCCTTTTCCAAATCCATAAATGTGACAAAAACCTCTTTAGCCTTATCTAAATACTGTTCACTTTATATGTTTCACTGTAAACCCCTGTTTATATTAAACAATTAATATAAACAATATAAGTCCCTTAAATATACAAGGCATTTAGTCAGCCTTAAAACTAGTATATACAGTAGACCCTCATATTACATGGTAGTTACATTCCTGAAAATGCCATGTTAGATAAATCTGTGTGATAGAAACTAAAGAACTTATGGGAAAAATAAGGTTACGTTCCTGGGACCCCCCAAAAGCCAACAACTTGTTTTTAGACATCCAGATCTTACAAAAAAAAAAATGATGATTTTTTTTTGCTTAAGACTACAAATGCAACAGAAATAATATTATTCACCTTAGATTGTGGTTGCTGGTGTACATCTGTGATTGTGAAGAGTGTGGAGATGCATGGTGTAGCCATACTGGGCTGAGGTGGATGGTTGTTGGTTGTCAGCAGAAGTGGATGGTTGAGGTTCTGGTACTATAGTCAATGGTTGTATTGGAGTGTGCATAAATTCTGTAATGTATCTCTGACTTTTTCTATCCTGTAGTACATTATACATTATTTCAGAAGCTTGGTACTGCCAGGTTGGAGTCAGAGTCCATTGATGCAACTAGTTTTTTCATCACTTTTCTTGTGTAGTTACACCTGAATGACTTAATAACTCCACGATCCAGTGGTTGTATTAAAGATGTTATAATTGGAGGTAAAAATACAACTTTTACATTATTATTTTTTTTTATTTATTATCACACTGGCCGATTCCCACCAAGGCAGGGTGGCCCGAAAAAGAAAACTTTCACCATCATTCACTCCATCACTGTCTTGCCAGAAGGGTGCTTTACACTACAGTTTTTAAACTGCAACATTAACACCCCTCCTTCAGAGTGCAGGCACTGTACTTCCCATCTCCAGGACTCAAGTCCGGCCTGCCGGTTTCCCTGAACCCCTTCATAAATGTTACTTTGCTCACACTCCAACAGCACGTCAAGTATTAAAAACCATTTGTCTCCATTCACTCCTATCAAACACGCTCACGCATGCCTGCTGGAAGTCCAAGCCCCTCACACACAAAACCTCCTTTACCCCCTCCCTCCAACCTTTCCTAGGCCGACCCCTACCCCGCCTTCCTTCCACTACAGACTGATACACTCTTGAAGTTATTCTGTTTCGCTCCATTCTCTCCACATGTCCGAACCACCTCAACAACCCTTCCTCAGCCCTCAGGACAACAGCTTTGGTAATCCCGCACCTCCTCCTAACTTCCAAACTTCGAATTCTCTGCATTATATTCACACCACACATTGCCCTCAAACATGACATCTCCACTGCCTCCAGCCTTCTCCTCGCTGCAACATTCATCACCCATGCTTCACACCCATATACTCTCATACATTCCCCTCTTTGCCTCCAAGGACAAAGTTCTTTGTCTCCACAGACTCCTAAGTGCACCACTCACCCTTTTCCCCTCATCAATTCTATGATTCACCTCATCTTTCATAGACCCATCCGCTGACACATCCACTCCCAAATATCTGAATACATTCACCTCCTCCATACTCTCTCCCTCCAATCTGATATCCAATCTTTCATCACCTAATCTTTTTGTTATCCTCATAACCTTACTCTTTCCTGTATTCACTTTCAATTTTCTTCTTTTGCACACCCTACCAAATTCATCCACCAATCTCTGCAACTTCTCTTCAGAATTTCCCAAGAGCACAGTGTCATCAGCAAAGAGCAACTGTGACAACTCCCACTTTATGTGTGATTCTTTATCTTTTAACTCCACGCCTCTTGCCAAGACCCTCGCATTTACTTCTCTTACAACCCCATCTATAAATATATTAAACAACCACGGTGACATCACACATCCTTGTCTAAGGCCTACTTTTACTGGGAAATAATTTCCCTCTTTCCTACATACTCTAACTTGAGCCTCACTATCCTCATAAAAACTCTTCACTGCTTTCAGTAACCTACCTCCTACACCATACACCTGCAACATCTGCCACATTGCCCCCCTATCCACCCTGTCATACGCCTTTTCCAAATCCATAAATGCCACAAAGACCTCTTTAGCCTTATCTAAATACTGTTCACTTATATGTTTCACTGTAAACACCTGGTCCACACACCCCCTACCTTTCCTAAAGCCTCCTTGTTCATCTGCTATCCTATTTTCCGTCTTACTCTTAATTCTTTCAATAATAACTCTACCATACACTTTGCCAGGTATACTCAACAGACTTATCCCCCTATAATTTTTGCACTCTCTTTTATCCCCTTTGCCTTTATACAAAGGAACTATGCATGCTCTCTGCCAATCCCTAGGTACCTTACCCTCTTCCATACATTTATTAAATAATTGCACCAACCACTCCAAAACTATATCCCCACCTGCTTTTAACATTTCTATCTTTATCCCATCAATCCCGGCTGCCTTACCCGCTTTCATTTTACCTACTGCCTCACGAACTTCCCCCACACTCACAACTGACTCTTCCTCACTCCTGCAAGATGTTATTCCTCCTTGCCCTATACACGAAATCACAGCTTCCCTATCTTCATCAACATTTAACAATTCCTCAAAATATTCCCTCCATCTTCCCAATACCTCTAACTCTCCATTTAATAACATGTGGGGTTAAATCCAGCAAAGCTTCTGGATAAGTACAGGAATTATCAAGAATGAAGAGAGCTTTGAATGTAAGGTTCTTGATGTGCAGGTAAAACTTGACTTCAGGAATAAAGTGATACTTAAACTAGTCAATAAATATTTCCTTAGTCATCCAAGCTGACTGATTTGATCTCCAAATTACAGGTAAGGTGTTTTTCCCTACACCTTTCACAGCATGAGGATTCTTTGAGCAGTAAATAACCATGGGCTTACACTTGAAATCACCTGATGCATTACTGCAAAGGAGCAAGGTGAAGCAATCCTTTGCTGCCTTGAATTTTGGTGCAGCCCCATGGAGAGTGGTCTCACCCACAGCCAAGTGGTGGCCTGAGCTATGGAAATATCAAGCAGGGGACACCCCAAAGTTTTTTCCCTCCTGCAAACCAAACCGTGATGTATAAAATTATGCCGCAATTTTTCAAGTGTAATAACCAAAATATGCCAAATAAATCCATGTAATATGAGGGTTTACTGTATTAGAATAATACAATTAATTTGTGTTAATAGGCGAGTGCTTGTAAATGTGACTGAACTAGTAGAATAAAGCGCATCACACACTGGACGGACGGTAGAAGGCACCTTTGCGGCTCACATTATTCAATTTTTATGCACTTATTCAATCGCATTTACTATAAAATCATACGTTTAGAAGCCTTGTAAAAGATCCAAGCATACAGTTGACTGTCAATTTACATGAGAATCAACTGTTATTTTATATGAGAATCAACCGAAAAATTTATTTTTTCCATCATGCACTGCATGAGGCAGGACTTGAACACTCACCACAAAGACCCATTCTCTTATATACAGTCACTCCTCACTTAACAACCTGTTTAATGACCACTCAGACTTACTACCAGCTCTCTGACCAGTATGCAAACCTAAGTAATGTGCATTAGAGCATACAGTACACTACTGTATAAACATTTCACAATACAACCACTCCTCTCTTAATGATGGAGTTCCATTCCTAAGACCACATCAGCAAACAAATTCGTCACTAAATGAAGAGCATACTATAATGTTAGTGGGTTTGTGTCAACCATCTTTGATATTGTTTTAATGTCACTTTTGCACCATTTATAACATTTCTGGTATATTTTTAAATGTTTATACAGTAATGTACTGTATAATATAATAAACAGAATAGAGGAAATCAGTTCTAATATATGTACATTATTTAGGTACAGATACTGGTCAGAGAGCCCGTCTGAAGTCCGGGTTGATGGTAAACGAGTACGTATGTCTCTAAGTGAGGAGAGGCTGTATACTAAAAATGTCATAAATGGTGCAAAGGTGATATTAAAACAATATCTAAAGATGATTGACACAAACCCACAATATGCTTGAAATATCAGTGAGGGAAAGCTCCTTGCTTAACCACCAATTCGGTTAACTACCTACTCTTAGGAATGGAACTAGGTCGTTAAGTGAGGAGGGCCTGCATAGGCCCAAATTTACCACTCCCCCCCCTCACAGCTTATCTGAGTGAGCTGAGTTCATACTTAGAGTATACCTGGAGAAGGTTTCGGGGGTCAACACCCCTGCGGTGGATCAGGGTCTAATCAACTAGGCTGTTACTGCTCACGTGCAGTAAAATGACACCCACCCAGTTATGTGGGTGAAATTCATCCACATAATTTTGGATAACTACCACTGCTGCTGCTACCACTAGTACCACCACAACCACCACCACAACCACCACCAAGAGTACCACCACCAAGAGTACCACCACCACCAAACAACTGTGCATTACACCCAGAGCAACAGCAACCACCACCACCACAAAGCCTTGCAACCTGCAACATCATCATCAAGGGACACTCTTACAAGGTCACTGGAGTCGCTGGCGCCAGCCTGGGGTTGTCGCCCCGGGTCCGAATCAGACTTCTGCGGAAAACCAGCAGCAGGTAAATAACTAAGCAAATAACAAAGTAACTAAGCAAGTAAGTTTATTTAGGTAATAAGTACAATTATCTTAGTGCAAATTTCCCACCAGGATAACCCAAATAAGGTCACAGTGATGACCTTACTACTGTGACCTTATTGGTGCCCTGGTGATCTTTACTGTAAGAATATTATTATTATTAATACAGACCTCCATACAACAGAATAATTAATAATACAATTAAAAGCAATTTTAAAATAAAATAACCATATTAGTAAAAATAATAATAATAGTAATAATATTAATAAAAATAATAATACAAATAATAATAACAATAGTAAATGAGTGGAACCTCGGTTGTCGACTGCATTACTTGTCAAACAAATCACTTCTCAAACAAAACTTTGTAAATCAAAGTCTACCACTAGCACAATGATAAACAAAGCAGCTGACCTTGCCAGAGGTGCGCAAGTGATATCAAAGCAAAGGCCACAAATTGAGGAGGTTGATTTGGATAAACGAAAAACAGTTACACGGTGATAGTGTTTGAGGCCATTATTTGTGAAAAAACGAGGCAGTTGCAACCTCCTGAAAAAAAAAATGGAACAAGTGCTGAAACTCAATCCTTCAAGGCTAGTAAGGATTGATTTGATAATTTTAAGAGAGTAAGTGGCATTTATAGTGTGGCCAGGCATGAGGAGGCTGCCAGTGCTGACAAAGTGGCTGTTGAAAAGTATGTTACTGAATTCCAAGAGTACGTAGAGGCTGAGGGGTTTGTGCCCAAACAAGCGTTTAATTGTGACGAGATAGGCTTCTTCTGGAAGACAATGCATATGAAACATGTTACATAGCATATAAACATGAAATGTTCATATGCTATCAAGGTGTCGAGTGGAGAGTAAACATTATGTTTTCTCTGGTCCAGCTTCAGAGAAAGCGTGCATGAATCTGCGTTGGCCCAGTAAACACCCTTAATAGTACACAAGGCTTTTGTTTACAATTCTTGGTATAAATTATTCATTACTTCTCCCTTTGTTTATGATGGCATCTAGAGGTAGTTAGAAACGATTAAACTCAGTGAACATGGTATGTCGATGGTAATAATATGGCTGTGGGACGCAGTGTATATAGCTGGTAGGTATACACTGGGACGTAGTCCGCCTGGGACTACAAATAAATACTATTCACTAACAACAGTCTTCAATAAAGGTATGTAATATTCATTTATCATTAAAATTAGTCATTTACATTTATTTCTCATTGTTTTCTGTATAAAAAACTATATAGCTATTCTCTATAAAATGTACATTTTGTTAATATTTTTGGGTGTCTTAAACAGATTAATTAGATTTACATTATTTCTTATGGGAAATATTATTTCAGTTTTCGGCCATTTCAGATACAGACCAAATTTCTAGAACGGATTAATTATGAAAACCGGGAGTCTACTGTAATTAGTACATTTCTAATAAATTATTATATTGTCATTTGAGGTCTGGAACGCATTAAATCTATTTACATTATTCTTTATGGGAAAAATTGCTTTGATTGTCATCCATTTTGGTTGTCGAACTGACATCTGGGATAAATTAAATTCGACAACCGAGGTTCCACTTTAATAAAATAATAAATAAAAATATAAAATGTGACAAAATTAATATTAAAAAATGACAATAATAATAATAATAACTCATTAATAAAACTAACAAAATAACAAACGAAACAATCATCAAATAATAATAATAATAATAATAATTTTAGTATAACAATAAAAAGGAAAGGTTCCCAACCCCATAATAAAGCGCTAGACCCTAATGGTTTACTATTGTTCTAGTCGAGACAATAACAAGGTCCCGGAGATGTAGCCTGGAGTGGTGTAGTGACCCGACCTTCATGGCTCAGTTGGTAGCTGTTTCGAGGTCATGTGAGCAAGGGACCTGGGTTAAATACCCGGCACAGATCATCTTCACCTAGCAGTAATTATGTACCTGGGTGTTACTCACCTTACACCTGCTGTCAGTGTTCACCTAGCAGTAACTAGGCACCTCGGTGGGTTACATAACACTTCATCTAGTTAGGAACTTAAGTCACCTAGCAGTAACTGGGTACCTAATTAAGTCATTTAACACCACCTAGCAGTAACTAGGTAAGTCAGGTAGGTAAGTCAAGTAACACTTCACCTGAGTTACCTAGCGTAGACAGCCTGTACTGTCTGCACAGACAGCCCATGCTGTCTGCCAGCTTAGTTCATATTTCGCGCCACTCAAGTGTTGCCCTCTGTAGCCAGGCCTCTCGGTGGGCAAGCCAGCCTGCCTGCCCTTGCCTCTCTCTCTGACTCACACAGCGGCCTAGCAGGAAGACACAAGTACTCCCAGCTCCCTCTCGTGGGATGGCCCTGCCCGGGCCATGGGCACGAACACACAAGCCTGTGTACCCACCATGACTTAACAATAAAGTAAGAAGCCTCCGAAGACGTTTATCATTTAACCACCCGCTTGCAGCACCTACCGAATAATCCTTTTTATAAATGGTGGAAAGCGGTGGTCGCAGCAGTTGTGTTTGCCCTGAGAGAGGAAGAGGTATGAAGTCATCTTCACTTTATCACCCTATACAAGAAGCATCCGTCTCTCAACGAGTTATCCTGAAGTCGTGTCTGCACGTTTGAGCACCCAGACACAGGTACAAGCAGGATCCAGACAAAATTTGCCAAAATTCTCCGAGAATTGTAAGTGACCCCACGCTACAGCGTCCCACGCTGTTTCTCAAGTCACGTGTTCAGCGTCACTTGTATGTTGCTGTTGTTGTTCAGCTCAGCACAGCTGTTTCAGCAAGCCAGAGGTGAGCTTTGTGGTGATTTCTGCGTCCAGTGTGAGCTTCTCCACGTGTTTGTGGGTGGGGGAGGAGGAGAGGAAGTGGCCGTTCCTCACCTTGCCCATGCTCGCCCTACTCACGCTCACCCGTCTACCATACACTCACCACTGCCCACTCCCTCTGCTGTGTTTTCTGCTGTTTTCCGTGTGATTCATTGCCAGAGCTGTGTATCCGAGTGCCCGAGGCCACTCGAAACTACGTGGATCAGCATGCCATGTAGATCACGATGCCATGTGGATCACGACGTCACGTGGGTGTGGGCGATGTCACGTGGATCTACCAGCCACGTGAGTTACCAGATGTCCCAGGCCTCATGCTGTGGTCTGCTGCCCGCATCACATTGACGTAACCGGCGATGCTGCCCGACTTCATGACGTCACGATGTCTGCTGACGTCACCTCACGATGTCTGCCTGACGTCACCTCGCGACATCACGCCTGACATCACATGATGTCACATCGAGTGCTTCTAGTAATTATTTCAGTATTGTCGAGAAGATTAAGAGAAGATATGTCGTGTGTTAATTCCTCTCAGTCAGTGTTCTCACATGTTAGTGTACCGCATGTACCGCGGTGTGTTTAAAGTTTCCGTGTGTCCAGTGAGGTCTGAGCCAGACCTGAGTAGCACCACTGTGTTAAGTCACCCGTGTGACCAGTGTGTTTGACAGCTGATGTCAAGACAGCCCCGAGTGACCAAGCCCTCTTGTACAGAAAGCTTTCATGCTCGTCGCTTGTGATGTTCTGCAGAATAGTACCTGCTACGATTCCCATCGAGATTTGCTTCACTTCACCTCCAGACCGTCAGAGTGCAGTTATATGTAGAGAAACAAGTCTGGGGACGCTTAGACTAACCTCTGCTAAAACTCCAACTGCCGAGAGAATGATACTCATCAAGCCGCAGCCAGCCCTGTCGGCAGGCGCTGTGTCAGCCTCATGTCACAAGCTTCAGTGAGCAGCCTGCACAAAGAAGATGTCACTTTGACTGCTAGCTCGCTCACTGCAGTCTGGTGTATGATGTTACAACTCACAGATGTTTCGTCCAGTCGTCTCTGCCATGACTCGCTCCACAACTCGCTCCACGCTCGCCGGCAGTGACAGCCCAGCGACAGTACCAGTCGAGAAGTGTCCTCCTGAGTCGCTTGCCAGAAGTCCTGCCCAGTTGCCGAGTTTTGTCGATGCCTCACTCGAGGGCACCAGCATGTGTCCCAGGTTGAGTGAAAGCCTGCAGCGACTCCTACGATGACTGCTTCACCGTTCCAGAGGAGACCGTAACCTGTTACGTCACAGCTCAGCCACAGCGATGACTCCTGTGCTGCAGTATCTGTCCAGACGCAGGAAGGAGTGCAGTGATGCCCTTCGACGCTCACTGCCTATGACCACGATGTTTAGCACACCCCACATGTTTTTTTCTTCCCTCCCTGTAGGAAGTTTTTTTTCCATGTCCATATGTATATATATGTTTTTATTTTGTGTTCTGTGCCCTGTTCCTACGAGAGAGAGACCGAGCTCCTTTTACCACCAGTATTGTCGCGTCGGGACGACGCGCGGTAGGTGGCCGAGCGTATGTAGACAGCCTGTACTGTCTGCACAGACAGGCCATGCTGTCTGCCAGCTTAGTTCATATTTCGCGCCACTCAAGTGTTGCCCTCTGTAGCCAGGCCTCTCAGTGGGCAAGCCAGCCTGCCTGCCCTTGCCTCTCTCTCTGACTCGCACAGCGGCCTAGCAGGAAGACACAAGTACTCCCAGCTCTCTCTCGTGGGATGGCCCTGCCCGGGCCATGGGCACAAACACACAAGCCTGTGTACCCACCACGACTTAACAATAAAGTAAGAAGCCTCCGAAGATATATCATTAACTACCCGCTACCAGAAGACCAAATAATCCTTTTTATACTAGAAGTACCTAGGTGAGTAACCTAACTATGTATCTAGGTGAGTCAGCTAGGTACCAAGATGTCACCTAGCTAGGTACCTAGGTGAGTCATCTAGCTAGGTACCTAGGTGATTTGCCTAGCTAGGAACCTGAGTTACCTAGAAGTACCTAGGTGAGTCACCTAGCTAGATACTTAGGCGAGTCATCTAGCTAGGTACCTAGGTGAATCACTTAGGTACCTAGGTGACTCATCTAGCTAGGTACCTAGGTCAGTCACCTAGCTGGGTAACTAGGTGAGTCATCTAGCTAGGCGAGTCGTCTAGCTAGATACCTAGGCGAGTCAACTAGCTAGGTACATAGGTGAGTCACCTAGCTAGGTACCCAAGTCACCTAGCTAGGCACTTAGGTGAGTCACTTAGCTAGGTACCTAGGTGAGTCATATAGCTAGATACCTAGGTGATTCATCTAGCTAGGTACTTAGGTGAGTCATCTAGCTAGGTACCTAGGCGAGTCTCCTAGCTAGGTGCCTAGGCAAGCCACCTAGCTGGGTACCTAGGTGATTCACCTAGCTAGGTACCTAGGTGAGTCATCTAGCTAGGTACCTAGGTGAGTCATCTATCTAGGTACCTAGGTGAGTCACCTAGTGAGGTACCTAGGTGAATCATCTAGCTAGGTACCAAGGTGAGTCATCTAGCTTGGTACCTAGGTCAGTCATCTAGCTAGGTACCTAGGTGAGTCACATAGCTAGATACCTAGGTCAGTCATCTAGCTAGGTACCTAGGTGACTCAACTAAGTACCTAGGTGAGTCATCTAGCTAGATACCTAGGTGAGTCAACAAGCTAGGTACCTAGGAGAGTCCCCTATCTAGGCACCTAGGTGAGTCATCTAGCTAGGTACCTAGGTGAGTCACCTAGCTAGGTACCTAGGTGAGTCATCTAGCTAGGTACCTAGGTGAGTCATCTAGCTAGGTACCTAGGTAAGTCATCTAGCTAGGTACCTAGGAGTCATCTAGCTAGGTACCTAGGCGAGTCAACTAGCTAGGTACCTAGGCAAGTCAACTAGCTAGGTACCTAGGTGAGTCATCTAGCTAGGTTCCTATGTGTCACCTAGCTAGGTATCTAGGTCAGTCATCTAGCTAGATACCTAGGTGTCACCTAGCTAGGTACCTAGGTGCCACCTAGCTAGGTACCTAGGTGAATTATCTAGATACGTAGTAGTCACCTAGCTAGGTACCTAGGTGAGTCACATAGCTAAGTACCTAGGTGAGTCAACTAGCTAGGTACCTAGGTGAGTCATCTAGCTAGGTACCTAGGTGAGTCATCTAGCTAGGTGCCTAGGTGAATCATCTAGCTAGGTACCAAGGTGAGTCATCTAGCTAGGTACCTAGGTGAGTCACATAGCTAGATACCTAGGTCAGTCATCTAGCTGACTCAATTAGATACCTAGGTGACTCAACTAGGTACCTATGTGAGTCATCTAGCTAGATACCTAGCTGACTCTACTAGCTAGGTACCTAGGTATGTCATCTAGCTAGGTACCTAGGTGAGTCACCTAGCTAGGTACCTAGGTGAGTCACCTAGCTTAGTACCTAGGTGAGTCACCTAGCTAGGTACCTAGGTGAGTCAACTAGCTAGGTACCTAGCTGAGTCATCTAGCTAGGTACCTTGGTGAGTCATCTGGCTAAGTACCTAGGTAAGTCATCTAGCTAGGTACCTAGGCGAGTCATCTAGATACCTAGGCGACCCACTTAGCTAAGTACCTAGGTCAGTCATCTAGCTAGGTACCTAGGCTAGTCAACTAGCTAGGTACCTAGGTGAGTCATCTAGCTAGGTTAACACGTCACCTAGCTAGGTACCTAGGTCAGTCATCTAGCTAGATACCTAGGTGTCAACTAGCTAGGTACCTAGGTGAATTATCTAGATACCTAGGTGTCACCTATCTAGGTACCTAGGTGAGTCACCTAGCTAGGTACCTGGGTGAGTCATCTAGCTAGGTACCTAGGTGAGCCATCTAGCTAGGTACCTAGGTCAGTAATCTAGGTAGGTACCTAGGTCAGTAATCTAGCTAGGTACCTAGGTGAGTCATCTAGCTAGGTACCTGGGTGAGTCAACTAGCTAGGTACCTAGGTGAGTCATCTAGCTAGGTACCTAGGTGAGTCATCTAGCTAGGTACCTAGGTGAGTCATCTAGCTAGCTACCTAGGTGAGTCATCTAGCTAGGTACCTAGGTGAGTTATGTAGCTAGGTACCTAGGTGAGTTATCTAGCTAGGTACCTAGGTGAGTCATCTAGCTAGGTACCTAGGTGAGTCATCTAGCTAGGTACCTAGGTGTCATCTAGCTAGGTACCTAGGTCAGTAATCTAGCTAGGTACGTAGGTGAGTCATATAGCTAGGTACCTAGGTGAGTCATCTAGCTAGTTACCTAGGTGAGTTATCTAGCTAGGTGCCTAGGTGAGTCATCTAGCTAGGTACCTAGGTGAGTCATCTAGCTAGGTACCTAGGTGAGTTATGTAGCTAGCTACCTAGGTGAGTCATCTAGCTAGGTACCTAGGTGAGTTATGTAGCTAGGTACCTAGGTGATTTATCTAGCTAGGTACCTAGGTGAGTCATCTAGCTAGGTACCTAGGTGAGTCACCTAGCTAGGTACCTGGGTGAGTCAACTAGCTAGGTACCTAGGTGAGTCATCTAGCTAGGTACCTAGGTGAGTCATCTAGCTAGGTACCTAGGTCAGTAATGTAGCTAGGTATCTAGGTCAGTAATCTAGCTAGGTACCTAGGTCAGTAATCTAGCTAGGTACCTAGGTCAGTAATCTAGTTAGGTACCTAGGTGAGTCACCTAGCTAGGTACCTGGGTGAGTCAACTAGCTAGGTACCTAGGTGAGTCACCTAGCTAGGTACCTGGGTGAGTCATCTAGCTAGGTACCTAGGTCAGTAATCTAGCTAGATACCTAAGTGACTCACCTAGCTAGGTACCTAGATAAGTCACCTAGCTAGGTGTCACCTAAATAATATAACAATGGCAGGTGTTGGAGGGAGGTGTTGGGGGTACATATTTCTGTGGTGTGTGACGCAGGTACCTGTGTCAGCTGCTGCACAGACTGCTGCACAGACGCTGGCAGCCGCAGGGAAGTCTGCTGCACCTCCTCCGTGATTTTCTCGCGCAGTTTTCGCAACATTTCGCACAAAAATGTTGAATTCTAACACATTTTGTGGTGTCCTAGGCGGCCATTGCTCGCTTGTACTCCAAGTTCACTCTTACTTCTTATTTATCAGCTGTTTTATCTATTATCTGTGTTAGTTTATACAGTATTGTATATTATACACTATGTATAGTGTATATTGTATCATGTACACTGTATAATACACCCTTGATGGTGTATTATACTCTGAGTTCACTTTTACTCCTTACTTATAAACTGTTTTATACATTACCTGTGTTAGTTTGTTGTGTATTATACACCCTGTATAGTGTATTATACACTGTATAGTGTATTATACACCCTGTATACTGTATTATACACTGTATACTGTATTATACACCCTGTATCGTGTATTATACACTGTATAGTGTATTATACACCCTGTATAGTGTATTATACACTGTATAGTGTATTATACACCCTATATACTGTATTATACACTGTATAGTGTATTATACACCCTGTATACTGTATTATACACTGTATAGTGTATTATACACTGTATAGTGTATTATACACTGTATAGTGTATTATACACTGTATAGTGTATTGTACACTGTATAGTGTATTATACACCCTATATACTGTATTATACACTGTATAGTGTATTATACACCCTATATACTGTATTATACACTGTATAGTGTATTATACACCCTGTATAGTGTATTATACACCCTGTATAGTGTATTATACACCCTGTATAGTGTATTATACACTGTATAGTGTATTATACACCCTGTATACTGTATTATACACTGTATAGTGTATTATACACCCTGTATACTGTATTATACACTGTATAGTGTATTATACACTGTATAGTGTATTATACACTGTATAGTGTATTATACACTGTATAGTGTATTGTACACTGTATAGTGTATTATACACCCTATATACTGTATTATACACTGTATAGTGTATTATACACCCTGTATAGTGTATTATACACTGTATAGTGTATTATACACTGTATAGTGTATTATACACCCTGTATAGTGTATTATACACTGTATAGTGTATTATACACTGTATAGTGTATTACACACTGTATAGTGTATTATACACTGTATAGTGTATTGTACACTGTATAGTGTATTATACACCCTATATACTGTATTATACACTGTATAGTGTATTATACACCCTGTATAGTGTATTATACACTGTATAGTGTATTATACACTGTATAGTGTATTATACACCCTGTATAGTGTATTATACACTGTATAGTGTATTATACACCCTGTATAGTGTATTATACACTGTATAGTGTATTATACACTGTATAGTGTATTATACACTGTATAGTGTATTATACACCCTATATACTGTATTATACACTGTATAGTGTATTATACACCCTGTATAGTGTATTATACACTGTATAGTGTATTATACACTGTATAGTGTATTATACACCCTATATACTGTATTATACACTGTATAGTGTATTATACACCCTGTATAGTGTATTATACACTGTATAGTGTATTATACACTGTATAGTGTATTATACACCCTGTATAGTGTATTATACACTGTATAGTGTATTATACACCCTGTATAGTGTATTATACACTGTATAGTGTATTATACACTGTATAGTGTATTATACACTGTATAGTGTATTATACACCCTATATACTGTATTATACACTGTATAGTGTATTATACACCCTGTATAGTGTATTATACACTGTATAGTGTATTATACACTGTATAGTGTATTATACACCCTATATACTGTATTATACACCCTATATACTGTATTATATACTGTATAGTGTATTATACACCCTGTATACCTCGACTACCTGGAGTCTACCTGGAGGGTTTTCCGGGGATCAACGCCCCCGCGGCCCGGTCCACGACCAGGCCTCCCGGTGGATCAGGGCCTGATCAACGAGGCTATTACTGCTGGCCTCACGCAATCCAACGTACGAGCCACAGCCCGGCTGATCCGGCACCGTCTTTAGTTAACTGTCCAGCTCCCTTTTGAAGACAACCAGGGGTCTTCCGTAATGTTCCTTATTGCTGGTGGGAGGCTGTTGAACAGTCTTGGGTCCTGGACACTTATTGCTTTTTCTCTTAGTGTACCAGTGACGCCCCTACTTTTCACTGGGGGTGTTGCATCGCCTGCCAAGCCTTTTGTTTTCGTATGGAGTGATCGCTGTGTGCATATTAGGGACCAGTCCCTCCAGGATCTTCCAGGTGTGGATTATATATCTCTCTCGCCGACGCTCAAGTGAGTAGAAGTCAAGTGCTTCCAGCGTTCCCAGTAGTTAAGGTGTTTGATGGAACTTATATGTGCAGTAAAGGTTCTCTGAACATTCTCTAGATCTGCAATATCACCTGCCTTGAATGGAGATGTTAATGTACAGCAGTATTCCAGCCTAGAGAGAACAAGTGATTTAAAAAGGATCATCACTGGCTTAGCATCTCTTGTCTTGAATGTTCTCATTATCCATCCTATCAGTTTCTCGCAGATGTGATAGTGGCATTGTTGTGGTCCTTGAAGGTGAGGTCTTCGCACATTGCCACACCCAGGTCCTTCACATTACTTTTCCTCTCTATTGTGTGATTGGAGTTTGTAGTATACTCAGTCCTAGTTATTATTTCCTCCAGTTTTCCATAACGGAGTAGTTGGAATTTGTCTTCATTGAACATCATATTGTTCTCTGTTGCCCACTGGAAAACTTGGTTTATATCTTCTTGGAGCTTTGCCGTGTCCTCAATGGATGACACTCTCATGCAGAGAGGAGGAGTATGAGGTAATCAGTCCCTCAGCCTGGAGTCGATGTGTTCAGTCCATCAATCTTGTAGAATGTACAGCCACGTCTACGGCCCTATGCTGTACATTCTACAAGATTGATGGACTGAACACATCGACTCCAGGCTGAGGGACTGATTACCTCATACTCCCCCTCTCCTTACGCCTTCCTCTTTGTATTGGACTGATGAAGCCACTGTGTGGCGAAACGTTTCCTGAATTAAGATTCCCATATGCTGCGTAAGTGTCTCAATCTTCAACTGATGGATCTAAACAGGAGTCTTCTGGCAGGGCTGCATCTGCTCTTGTTGCCGCCTCCCTAGTTAAGAATCATAATAAATTTGTTGAGTTAGGCATAAGAATTAACAACTGGGCGTCTACACTGCAAACTGAATTGTTTGCAATTCTAATGGCGCTAAAGTTAACTTATGACACTGAGCTTGACTCGATCATCATTACTGATTCTATGTCATCATTGAAGGCTCTTGACTCATATAATGACTCCAACAACAAGCTCATTGGAGAAGCCAGGTATAGATACTCAAAAATCAGGGACAAAGTAATTAATGTACAATTGGTATGGATCCCATCACACATTGGATTACTCCTTCATGATAAAGTTGATATGTTAGCCAAGAAGAGTACCCAGAAGGAGAATGTAGAATATAACTTTGGTATAACTGTGTCTAGCATTAGGAATAATATTAGGAGAGAAGTAAATAATGAAAATGATTGCTATAGGAATGCAGTTAGAAGCCTGAGTAGATCTATAATCCACTATGATAACATGAACGTAGATAAGTATGTTTATGGAGCAACTTGCAATGTGAACACTGACTGATGTTGTAGTGGCCAGGCTTAGGCTTGGTTACAAGTACTGACTGATGTTGTAGTGGCCAGGCTTAGGCTTGGTTACAAGTACTGACTGATGTTGTAGTGGCCAGGCTTAGGCTTGGTTACAAGTACTGACTGATGTTGTAGTGGCCAGGCTTAGGCTTGGTTACAAGTACTGACTGATGTTGTAGTGGCCAGGCTTAGGCTTGGTTACAAGTACTGACTGATGTTGTAGTGGCCAGGCTTAGGCTTGGTTACAAGTACTGACTGATGTTGTAGTGGCCAGGCTTAGGCTTGGTTACAAGTACTGACTGATGTTGTAGTGGCCAGGCTTAGGCTTGGTTACAAGTACTGACTGATGTTGTAGTGGCCAGGCTTAGGCTTGGTTACAAGTACTGACTGATGTTGTAGTGCCCAGGCTTAGGCTTGGTTACAAGTACTGACTGATGTTGTAGTGGCCAGGCTTAGGCTTGGTTACAAGCACTGACTGATGTTGTAGTGGCCAGGCTTAGGCTTGGTTACAAGTACTGACTGATGTTGTAGTGGCCAGGCTTAGGCTTGGTTATAAGTACTGACTGATGTTGTAGTGGCCAGGCTTAGGCTTGGTTACAAGTACTTCTGGCAGTTTGGGAGGCACACAGATGATGATCAAACTAAATGTAAATTATGTGATCAGGCATATGGTCACTCTCTTGAACACTATGTGCTTAATTGTCCACTTATTGAGGAATACAGAGACAGACAGTATAATAACCTATGTGACATGTCAAGATATCTTATTAATGAAAAAAAGATACCAGATATACTAAGCAAATTTCCTAAATTTGCTTCTAACAGATAAGTGAACTATAGATATGTAGATATAAATCCATATGTATTCCTGTTAACCCTTTGGGGCCTAGTTCCTAGGCCTTTTGTGTATCCATATGCTCTCGCGCTACCGTCCACAGGATGGATATGCTCTCGCGCTACCGTCCACAGGATGGATATGCTCTCGCGCTACCGTCCACAGGATGGATATGCTCTCGCGCTACCGTCCACAGGATGGATATGCTCTCGCGCTACCGTCCACAGGATGGATATGGGGTGCACAATAAACTAGCCACTTCGGTGGCAAAATCTAAATCTAATCTTATGGTGGAAACGTTGATGTTACTCATAGCAAGTGCCCGGCGAGTATTCGTGGCAACATCACCACATTAGTAAGTAAATTTATTCAGGTATACACAAATACAGTTACATAGAATTATCATACATAGCATCATATGTGTAGAGAACCTGGGATAACCCAAAAAAGTCAGACAGAGTGACTTATTTCCATTGGGGTCCTTTTACCTTATTATTATAATATAAAGGTTATAATATTTTCTTATTATTCTACAATGAAGATAACATCTTATTATCATACTAAAAAGACTATCTACTACACGAGGGTCATTAAGACTATCTACTACACGAGGGTCATTACGACTATCTACAATACGAGGGTCATTACTAGGAATAAGGTAAAATTTACACGTATTTTAGCTAAAAAATAGAAAATCATTCCCCTCCCTTTCTGTAGCTACATTCATCAGACACTTTTTGGCAGTCTTCTTGAACTGGTTCATGCTATGACTGGCTTTGACATGTGCGGGCAGTCTATTCCATTTCTTTATTGCTGTACAATAAAAGGTGTTTGAAGCCTGGCCACTGACTGTGGCTACTACAAAGTTGTGCTCTCTCCCCCTAGTACTATGATTGCTTTGGTTCCCAACCTTGACAAAATTGACAGCAAGATATTCTGGACATTGTGAGCAATTTTATAAACATGATTTAGCTTCAGTTGTTTTACTCTGTCTTCAACATTCAGCATATCCAACTGCTGTAATTCATCCTGGCCTACATGTTCTCTTGGTCCCAGCCCCAGGATGAATCTTACGATTTTGTTCTGGGTGATTTGCAATCTATCTTTCAGTTTTTTTGTCAAGGCAGAGTACCATGAAGAGCAAGCGTAATCCATATGGCATTGTATAAGGGCTAGACATAGGGTCCTGCGAGCCTCAGTAGGTAGACACTGTGCTTGTCTATACAGGAACTTCAGTCTGGCATTCACTTTCTTCAATTCAATTCAATTCAAAGTTTATTCTCTATAAGGATTACAATGCTGAGTTTACAGAATTTGGGTATTGTGTGGTTTACATGTAGTAAAATAATAATTACAGAGTGTACCACTAGAACACCTAGCATGGCTAGGCATTTCGGGCAAACTTAGTTTAAATCTTAAATTTAAAATATTACAAAATTATGAGGTAAGTTGGTATTATGGCTAAGTGACTAAATACTAGTTTGTGAGTTTAGCAATGTGAATGCTTTTGTTTTGGCACTATACATAGTTTCAGTATTGCAGTATCACAGGCCAACTTATGACTAGTTAGGATTCATTATTTTAAGATTGAGATTAATATTTCTGTTTATGGTCAAATGGGTGAGTGAGTGTAAGTGTGAACCACCAGGTGGTATTCGTGTAATTAGTTGACAGGGTGTATCAGGGAGATAAGATGTTTTCTAATGGTAGTTTTGAAGGTGATGAATGTGTCTGCAGTTCTAGAGTTTTCAGGTAGGGTGTTCCAGATTTTAGGGCCTTTGACATACATTGAATTTTTGTAAAGGTTTAGTCGGACACGGGGAATGTCATAGAGATGTTTGTGTCTGGTGTTATGCCTGTGGGTTCTGTCACAACTATCAAGAAAGCGTTTTAGGTCAAGGTTGATATTGGAGTTTAAGGTCCTGTAGATGTAGATTGCACAGTAGTAAGTGTGGATGTACTGAACAGGGAGTAAGTTTAGATCTATGAAGAGTGGGGGGGGGGGTTGCCAGGGATGGGATTTAGTGATTATTCTTACTGCAGCTTTTTGTTGGGTTATGGGAGTACTATGAGCTGCTTAGGGGGCTGTTCCATGGGCGGTTTGTTGAGGATAGCTTGTGCCTTGAGTCTGCAATCTCGGATGAAGAAAGATGGGAACTGAAGACGTGTAAAGGTTTGTGTTATGTAGGTGCATTCTTCTTCTAGAAAGCAAGGGCTGGAGATGCGAAGAGCTCTCAAGAAGAAGCCAATGAGGACTCCTCTCTTAGTGCGGGTGTCTTGGTGTGAATAAAAGTGTACAAGATCGTCCTTGTTGGTAGGTTTTCTATACACTTTGAAGAGAAGTTTGTCACTGTCGGGAGATCTGCACAGGAGAACGTCGAGGTAAGGAAGTTTGCCATCATTTTCGAGTTCAAGTGTAAACTTTATTGATGGTTCAACTGCATTGATCTTGTTGAGAAGGGCCTGGATATTTAGACGTCTCGGATAGAAAACCAATGTATCATCAACGTATCTTAGCCAGGTGACTGTGCTGGGAATGAGGGTGCTGAATTTTTCTGTCTCCAGGTTTTCCATGAAGAGGTTGGCAAGCACAGCACTGAGCGGGCTGCCCATTGCCATCCCAAAGCATTGTTTGTAACAGTTGTCCTGATACTTGAAGAAGTTGAAATTAACACAAAGTTCCACTAGATTGATGAAATCTAGAAGAGGTAAAGGGAGGTCGTGGTTTTCAGTGAGCCTCTGTCTCAGAATGTTGATTGCAGCGTCAGTAGGAACGTTGGTAAAGAGGGCTGTGACATCGAAGGAAGCCATGCTTTTGTTTTTGACATTCAGGTTGGAAATTCGGGAGAGAAGATCACCTGAGTGTTTGAGGTGGGCTTGAGGTGGGCTTAACCAAAATCTGTAAACCCTGCATTGTAATCCGTATAGAGAATAAACTTTGATTTGATTTGATTTGATTTGATAGGAGGTAAAGTTCTAGCATGGATAGAGTCATGGCTTACCAATAGAAAGCAGTTTCGATTAATGGGGTCAAATCTGAATGGGGGTTAGTCACTAGTGGCGTTCCACAAGGATCAGTTTTAGGCCCTCTCTTGTTCATAATTTACATTAATGATCTTGATGAAGGGATTACGAGTGACATGAGCAAATTTGCTGATGATACAAAGATAGGCCGTATGATTCATTCTGAGGAGGATATTAATGAACTCCAGGACGATTTGGACAAATTAATGTCTTGGTCTGAAAAATGGCAGATGAAGTTCAATGTGGATAAATGTAAGGTACTAGTCCTTGGTGATTATCAAATGGTATACAATACCGACAGGTTGGTAGATAAGACACATAGGCAACATTTAGGCAACTTTATTCCGAAACGTTTCGCCTACACAGTAGGCTTCTTCAGTCGAGTACAGAAAGTAGGCAGAAGAAGTAGAGATCTGAAGACGATGTAATCAGTCCATCACCCTTGAAGTCATAGATTTGAGGTTGTCAGTCCCTCAGCCTGGAGAAGTTCTGTTCCAAAGTCTGGAACTAACTGAAGATCAAGCGACAGTGTTGAGACTTAAATACTGTCGGAAGGAGAGGTGTTCCTGCCTACTTTCTGTACTCGACTGAAGAAGCCTACTGTGTAGGCGAAACATTTCGGAATAAAGTTGCCTAAATGTTGCCTATGTGTCTTACCTACCAACCTGTCGGTATTGTATACCATTTGATAATCACTGTGTCAGACACTGCAACACAATGGCATCTTGGTACAGAAGAGAAAACACCTTGGTCAACCTTTTCAAGTGAGAATTGTTTGATCTGAGAGGGACATGACCTCCCAGTGGCTACATTCTCACTACTACTACTCTGCACCTCTCTTTCCGACAGTATTTAAGTCTCAACACTGTCGCTTGATCTGACTACTTCACACTAAATGCCGGAGTACCCCAAAAAGGCTATCTTCAAGGCATCATCTCAGCAGCCATCTCAACACGCAGCTCCCCAGTCATACCTCGACGTTACATCAATGCACTCAAAGGTTTAGCAGAAGACACGACCATCAGGGTCACCACCGCTGATAAAGGAGGTGGTGTTGTTATCATGAACACTGACGATTACAGGAACAAAATGCTCAATCTACTTAATGACCCAGATACCTACAAACCTCTCACAACTAACCAAGTGGACAACCTTACTAAAACTTTTCTTCAAAGGACTCGCCGCATTCTGAGGGGCTCAGAACAAGGGAAGAAACTTCTACACACCATGCCCAGCAACCCCAGACCTGCCAGAATGTACGGCCTGCCAAAAACTCACAAGCCTGGTATCCCACTGAGGCCCATATCCTCGGGAATAGGCAGTGCTCCCCACCAGCTCTCAGGAATTCTCGCCAAACACCTCTCTAAACTCTTGGGCACTATCAGTCCAGCACATCTCAAACACTCGGGTGATCTTCTCAATCGCATTCACAACATCAACATCAGGAACAAGAAACTTTCCAGCCTTGACGTAACTTCCCTATTCACCAAAGTACCTACTACACAAGCCATCAATCTCTTGCGCAGGAAAATTGACGATTCACTTGATCTTCCCATTCCAGCCAGCGATTTCTTCGACCTTGTTGAACTATGTGTTGGCTTTACGTGTTTCTCTTTCGAAAATCACCTCTTTCAGCAGACTTCTGGACTACCCATGGGTTCGCCACTCAGTGCGGTCCTGGCGAACCTATATATGGAACATCTAGAAGCCGAACGTTTCTCCACCATTATTCCTTCATCTGTCACCTCATAACTCCTAGACGCTTCAACGTTCAAGCTCTCCAAGACAAGCTCAACCAGGTCGAGCCTTCAATCCAGTTCACACTTGAAGAAGTCGACAACACTCTTCCTTTCCTTGATGTTCTCTGGAAAGCTGACCACGAACTTCGTTTTAAAGTCTATCGAAAACCCACCAACCAAAACGATCTTCTCCACTTCTACTCTCACCACGACACCAAAACTAAACGTGGTGTAATTATAGGCTTTTCCTGCTTGCACTCAGAATCTGCATCAGTGAGTTCCTTGAAGAAGAATGCTCTCTAATTAAACAAGTATTTTCTAAACTCCACTATCCTCGTCACTTCATCAGAGACTTCAGACGGCGGGCATTAAACATCTTCAACACAGTTAAGACACATGTGCAACATCTGGATATCTTTATTGTAGACGTTTCGCCATCCAGTGGCCACTGGATGGCGAAACGTCTACAATAAAGATATCCAGATGTTGCACATGTGTCTTAACTTTCATATTGTCGGTATTTTATACCTTTCTTGCACATCTTCAACACACCCAGAGAAGACACTGCCGAGAAGATACATAGTTCTCCCCACCAACTCCATTGCCAAACACGTTTCCAACATCTTTTCCAATACATCATTCCAAGTATCTACCTCCACAACCACGACCATCAAGGACATCACCAGTAGTAGACAGGACAAGCCTCCATCCTCTGCAGGGGTATACATAATCCCTTGTAATGACTGCAACAAATTATACGTGGGCGAAACATCAAGAGACCTCCAAACACGTATTTCAGAACACCAATATGCAAGCAGGACTGACGATACAAGGAATGCCTGTGTACAACATCGCAATTCACACAACCATTTAATTAACTACAGAAACTCAAGACTTATCGCCACAGAAGACAACACTCAATACCGAAGAATCCTGGAATCATCGTTTATCTCTATAACCAACAATTTCAACCAGAACAATGGCTTCTATAACATAGCTGAACCACTCGCCAAGAAACTTCTTCATCGCTATCCCACATAAGAACATAGAACACTGCAGAAGGTCTACTCACAACTTGTCCAATACCCCTGCCAAGCTACCCAAGACTCTATAACTCCACCCGGTAGATCATCAGATGCAGCATTCTCCACCTGACCTCAACATTCTGAACATGACTATAAATAAACCATACCCCCGGCCGGGATTGAACCCGCGGTCATAGAGTCTCAAAACTCCAGCCCGTCGCATTAGCCACTAGACAAGCTAGCCACAATAAGATTCATCCAACTAGGTATATTTCTACACCATAGGAAGGTTAGCACAGGCACCTCTGTGACCACAAATGCAAGTCATTTGTGGTCATTCTCCTCCTGTTCTTCAAGTTTCTCTTTTGTATAGACTGATGAAGCCACTGTGTGGCGAAACGTTTCCTCAATAAAGATACCCAAGAGTTGCATATGTATCTAATTTATCACCGTCCACAGTATGGATATGAGACGCACAATAAACTAGCCACCTCGGTGGCAAAAATCTAAAATCTAATCTCTGTATTAGGACTGAAGAAGACACTCATGGCGAAACGTTTCCTTTAATAAATGTCCTGCACTGTGAGAGTAAGACACATGTCCTACACGTCCTGCACTGTACGTAAGTGGAAATATAAACACAAATGCAGTATAATGTGATCCTTTATTGACTACGTTTCGCCCACACAGTGGGCTTTTTCAAGTCACAAACAGAACTACCTGGTGTGGAAGGAACGCGAGTATTTATAGTCCGGTTCAGAATGCTGAGGTCAGGTGAAGAATGCTGCATCTGATGATGTACCGAGTGGGGTTATAGAGTCTAAAAACTTGGGTAGCTTGGAAAGTTTTTAGACTCTATAACCCCACTCGGTACATCATCAGATGCAGCATTCTTCACCTGACCTCAGCATTCTGAACCGGACTATAAATACTCGCGTTCCTTCCACCCCAGGTAGTTCTGTTTGTGACTTGAAAAAGCCCACTGTGTGGGCGAAACGTAGTCAATAAAGGATCACATTATACTGCATTTGTGTTTATATTTCCATTGTGTCGGTATTTTATACCATTTATTTCCACTGTACGTAAGTATCTTTTTCCACAGACTTTCTTTTAAAGTCTACCGGAAACCTACCTACACAAACGATCTACATTTTTCTCTCACCATGACACCAGAACTAAAAGAGAGGTAGTTATTGGCTTTTTTCTGAGAGCTACAGAATTTCCAGTGCGCAGTTTCTCGTAGAAGAATGCACATACATCACCAACTCTTTTAGTTAACTACACTTTCCCCTACACTTCATACGTGACTGCAGGAAACGTGCGACACGTATCCTCAACGAGAGCAACACCAGTCAAGTTGCAGAAAAACCTCCAAGTTACATCGTTTTACCGGTCAGCAACGTTGCAATTAATGTTTCAAAAATGTTTAACAGAAAACTGGCTAAAATATCTACCACCTCTTCAACTACCATTAGGAACCTGATACAAAAACCCAAGCATGATTCTGGCACAAGTACAGGAATTTACACTATACCATGTGGGGGGTGTGACAAAGCATATGTAGGAGAAACAACCAGATCTCTGGACATTAGGATCACCGAACACAAAAATGCTTGTGGAAAAAGACACTTATGTACAGTTCAGGACATTTATTAGCTAAACTAGTTATTAAAGAAGACGACTTAAGACGGAGAAAATGCATTGAAGCTGCACTAATTTCTGTCAGTAACACTATAAAGCAAAAATCCGGTAGTTACAGTATTTCAAAATTACTAAGCAAGAGGATATTACCCATCCTGGGAACTGGTGTTACTTGATGCCAGCAGGTCCCTCTCTAGCCTCACCTCCTTAGTTCCATTACTACTACTACTACTACTACTACTACTACTACTACTACTACTACTACTACTACTACCACCTCTACCCACGCATCACCTCACCTGACTCCCGCCACTATATATATGTGTGTTTCCTTAGTTTTCTCTGTATTAGGACTGAAGAAGCCACTCGTGGCGAAACGTTTCCTTTAATAAATGTCCTGAAATGTACATAAGTGTCTTTTTCCACATCTTGTCGGTATCACCATACCATTTCCTCACAAAAATGCTTGAAGAATTGAGACACTTACGCAAAATATGGGAAACTTTACTGAAGAAACGTTTCGCCACACAGTGGCTCATCAGTCCAATACAAAGTAGAAATGGGTAAGGAGAGAAGTAGTTTGAGGTAATCAGTCCCTCAGCCTGGAATCGATGTGTTCAGTCCATCAATCTTATAGGAAGTGCAACATAGCGCCAGAGAGGTGGGTTATATACTGCAGTCAGGTGAGTCGAAGCAGCAGGAGGCGGGATCACAGTGGAAACGTTTTAATTAAAGCTACCCAAGGTCCTAGACTCTGTCACACTACTCGGAAGATTGTCACATCCAACATTCTCCACTAGGAAAGTTAAGACACATGTGCAACATCTGGATATCTTTATTGTAGTAGACGTTTCGCCATCCAGTGGCTTTATCAATACAGATTCTAGGACATAATAGGAAGACAGTAGAACTATATACAAAAGATGAGGTAATCAGTCCCTCGGCCTTGGAGTTAGTGTTCACAGCATCGTGGTGGAGGAGAGTCTGGAGCAAAGGCAAGAAGACTGGCGCTTTTTATAGGCGTCAGTGAATGGGACGGGCAGCAGACGAGGGCTGTCACTGGTAGGCGGGATTCCCCAGTGGAAGTAGGTCCTTCCCAAAGAGATGGGTTAGTTGCAGCAGCCGTGAAGAAGGTCTTGTAGATGTCCTCTGAACCAAGATTCCATGATGTTGCAGTGTCTGACAAGTTGTGCAAGAAAGTACCGAATCTTGGTTCAGAGGACATCTACTAGACTGTTGCATATGTGTCTTACCTAACAACCTGTCGGTATTTTATACCATTTTAATGTTCATTCTCCACTAGACTCAACATTCTCCACTTGACTCAACATTCTTATCCTATAAATACTCGCGTATGTTTCACCCAGGTAGATATGTTTGTGACTTGATAAAGCACCACTGTGTGGGCGAAACCTTGTTAATAAAGGACCACATTATACTGCTTATGTGAAAGTTAAGACACATGTGCAACATCTGGATATGTTAGGTAAGACACATATGCAACAGTTAGACATTCTCCACTAGGTTGTTAGGTAAGACACATATGCAACAGTTAGGTATCTTTATTATGAAACGTTTCGCCTACCCAGTAGGCTTCTTCAGTCAAGTACAGAAAAGTTGATAGAAGCAGAAGATACTTGAAGACGATGTAATCAGTCCATCACCCTTAAAGTTTTGAGGTGGTCAGTCCCTCAGTCTGGAGAAGAGCATTGTTCCATAGTATGAAACAATATGGAGAAGAAGTGACAGGATGGAGCTTTTTATAGCGCCAAGAGGTGAGACGTAGGCCACTAGGAGAGGTAAGAACTCAGATGTTGAGAGGTCCCTCTCAAATCCAGCCGCTCTCACTAGTGGAAGTTGTCGAAGTTGATTGCAGGTCTGTACCAAGATACCCTTGTGTTGCAGTGTCTGACAGATTGAACATTAAAATGGTATAAAATACCGACAGGTTGTTAGGTGAGACACATATGCAACAGTTAGGTATCTTTATTATGAAACGTTTCGCCTACACAGTAGGCTTCTTCAGTCAAGTACAGAAAAGTTGATAGAAGCAGAAGATACTTGAAGACGAAACGTTTCATAATAAAGATACCTAACTGTTGCATATGTGTCTTACCTAACAACCTGTCGGTATTTTATACCATTTTAATGTTCATTCTCCACTAGACTCAACATTCTCCACTTGACTCAACATTCTTATCCTATAAATACTCGCGTATGTTTCACCCAGGTAGATATGTTTGTGACTTGATAAAGCACCACTGTGTGGGCGAAACCTTGTTAATAAAGGACCACATTATACTGCTTATGTGAAAGTTAAGACACATGTGCAACATCTGGATATGTTAGGTAAGACACATATGCAACAGTTAGACAACTTTATTCCGAAACGTTTCGCCTACACAGTAGGCTTCTTCAGTTTCGGAATAAAGATGTCTAACTGTTGCATATGTGTCTTACCTAACAACCTGTGATGAATGGTTTGAAAAACCGACAAGTTGAAGATTGAGACACTTATGCAACATATGGGAATCTTTATTCAGGAAACGTTTCGCCACACAGTGGCTTCATCAGTCCGATACAAAGTAGAAAGACGTAAGGAGAGGAGGAGTTTGAGGTAATCAGTCCCTCAGCCTGGAGTCGATGTGTTCAGTCCATCAATCTTGTAGAATGTACAGCATAGGGCCGTAGACGTGGCTTATATACTGTAGTGAGGTGAGGTGAAGCATGCGGAGGCGGGGTCATAGTGGTACCATCCACTAGTCGAAGTAGGTCTTCGTCCAAAGGTTGGACAAGCCACGTCTACGGCCCTATGCTGTACATTCTACAAGATTGATGGACTGAACACATCGACTCCAGGCTGAGGGACTGATTACCTCAAACTCCTCCTCTCCTTACGCCTTTCTACTTTGTATTGGACTGATGAAGCCACTGTGTGGCGAAACGTTTCCTGAATAAAGATTCCCATATGTTGCATAAGTGTCTCAATCTTCAACCTAACAACCTGTCGGTATTGTATACCATGAACATTAAAATGGTATAAAATACCGACAGATTGTTAGGTAAGACACATATGCAACAGTTAGGTATCTTTATTTCGAAACGTTTCGCCTACACAGTAGGCTTCTTCAGTCGAGTACAGAAAAGTTGATAGAAGCAGAAGATACTTGAAGACGATGTAATCAGTCCATCACCCTTAAAGTTTTGAGGTGGTCAGTCCATCAACTTCGACCTCTACTAGTGAGAACGGCTGGGTTTGAGAGGGACCTGCCCTCCCAAAGCAACCTACGTCTCACCTCCTGGCACTATATAAAGGCTCCATCCTGTCACTTCAACTTCATATTGTTTCAGACAACGGAACAATGCTCTTCTCCAGACTGAGGGACTGACCACCTCAAAACTTTAAGGGTGATGGACTGATTACATCGTCTTCAAGTATCTTCTGCTTCTATCAACTTTTCTGTACTCGACTGAAGAAGCCTACTGTGTAGGCGAAACGTTTCGAAATAAAGATACCTAACTGTTGCATATGTGTCTTACCTAACATTGTATACCATTTTGATGCACATCTGGATATCTTTATTGTAGACGTTTCGCCCTCCAGTGGCTTTATCAATACAGATTCTAGGACATAATAGGAAGACAGAAGAACTATATACAAAAGATGAGGTAATCAGTCCCTCAGCCTTGGAGTTAGTGTTCACAGTATCGTGGTGGAGGAGAATCTGCTTATGTGTTTACATTTTCATTGTGTCGGTATTTTATACCATTTATTTCCATCTGACAGTAATGTTCATATTGGACTGATAAATCCAACATTTCCACAGTAAACTTACGCTAAGTATCGCACGCCTGTCTAATTTGATCAGCCTATTGAAGTGCTCCTTCTAGGCCTACTGTACTACTACTACTACTACTACTACTACTACTACTACTACTACTACTACTACTACTACAAGGGGTTAATGAGATGTAGGGAGGGGGTACTAGGGAGGATCTCGGGTATAAAAGGCGCCATTGTCAGGTTATTATTCATTAGTTGACCAGAGAGTCAGACAACAACATCTCTCAGGAGACCAGAGAGTCAGACAACAACATCTCTCAGGAGACCAGAGAGTCAGACAACAACATCTCTCAGGAGACCAGAGAGTCAGACAACAACATCTCTCAGGAGACCAGAGAGTCAGACAACAACATCTCTCAGGAGACCAGAGAGTCAGACAACAACATCTCTCAGGAGACGCCAATATCACAGGTAATTGAAAGATTATTATTCTATCTTTTTCACCAATAATTGAAGGTCCTTGATGGTGGTAAGTCAACTTGTTTGACTTAAAATTACATTAATGCTTTTTATTCTATTTTCACACTTGAAGGTGACAATAGTAGTAAGTCAATATCTTTGACTTAAATATTATGGAGAAATAAAGACAGTATAATGTAATTCTTTATTAACGATGTTTGGCCTGCCTCGCATGGGACAGTAGGCCTCCTGCAGTGTTCCTTTTTTCCTATGTTCTTATGTTCTTACCTGGGTGAACCTTAATACAGGATGTTAGGTAGAAATTTAAGACACATGTACTACATCTGGGTGTCGTTACTGTAGATGTTTTATCATCCATCCAGTGGCTTTAACAACACAGATTCTTGGACGTAAACTTCAAGACCGCGGGCCGCTAACAACCAGAAATAACGAATTTAAGAACATAAGAACGAAGGAACACTGCAGAAGGCCTACTGGCCCATGCGAGGCAGGTCCAAGTCTCCTACCGGCTTAAGCCAGTGCACCCAACCTAGTCAGGTCAGGTCACATTGACTTAAGGGAGGAACACGGCAACCGACCTGGTAGCACAAGCTATCAGGTCCAACTCACACCCACCCACATCCACTCATGTATTTATCCAACCTATTTTTAAAGCTACACAACGTTCTGGCCTCTATAACTGTACTTGGGAGTTTGTTCCACTCATCCACAACTCTATTACCAAACCAGTACTTTCCTATATCCTTCCTGAATCTGAATTTTTCCAACTTAAAACCATTGCTGCGAGTCCTGTCTAGGCTAGATATTTTCAGCACACTATTTACATCCCCTTTATTTATTCCTGTCTTCCATTTATACACCTCAATCATATCCCCCCTAATTCTACGTCTTTCTAGAGAGTGCAGATTCAGGGCCCTTAGTCTATCCTCATAGGGAAGGTTTCTGATACATGTGATCAACTTTGTCATCTTTAGCTACCGTCGTTAGGACCTGCCTGCAGGTCAAATTTACGGCAATCCACTCTCTGAAAGACTCCTTCATTGTCGTCTGCACAGATGACACGGAAGCACTAAAACTAATGGACGACTCTTCAATCAGGACCCTACAAACACAACAATTCACTCTATCCCCGTCTCCATTCTTGAAGTCGCAACGTTCGGTCTTTGTGAAAAGACTTGACAATATCGTCACCTCTCTCTCTACTGAAGCACTGAAGACATCTATTGAGGAACAAAACACGTGGGCCTCGGTAGACAGCATCTCAAAGATCCCCAACGCCACATCAATGCTAAAGATTACATTCTCAGACATCTCCATGGCTGCCCAAGCTCTCTCTGACGGTCTGGCCATCTCATATTACCACATTCACCCAAGTCATATAGAACAAGAACGTTTCACATACATCTCCCACTGCTGGACCTGCTACTCCTATAATCACACCACCAAGGACTGCCCCATCAAGAATAAGAAGTTTTGTTCAAAATGTGGGAATGATGGACACGATTTCAGATCCTGCACCATTACTACAACACCAACATGTCTTAACTGCAAGGGTAATCATCATACCCTTGCAGCTAAGTGCCCACTCAGGAAAGAAATCATATTGAAGAAAACTAAAGTTCTGAAGAAGACCTCCAATTCACCGACATATGCTGCAATAACCAAACCACAAACCGACGCCATCAAGACTCTACATGCTAATCTACAGGCACCATCGCCCAGCAACTCCCTCTCTCCACTCCCCGACGGTGCTCCTTCCAAGGTGCTGTACTGCATGGTGTATGCACACCTTGCAAACGCAGCAAGCCCCGGCACTTTCAACACCACTATTAACGAACTATTCCGTCTGAACAACATGCCTGCCTTCAATTTTCCGGAATCCACACCTTCAGAAGACATCCTCAAGATCCTTCCCAACGTCCTGAACTTTACTGCACCTACAGACCTGTCTCCTGCCCAAGCAACTGCTCCTGTAACTTCTATAACCACTTCCACCGCTGACAACGTTGATCAAGTTGCCTCAACCACCGCCTCCCACCTCTCCCAGCCTGCTGTTACACAACCATTACACCTCACAGCTGCTCCTGTCGAACCTCAGTCACCTGCTACCACCATTGTAGATTCTCCCAGTGAATCCACCCCAGAAGAGGAAGATAATGACTCCAGTAAACCCTCATGGGAAAACCTTACCTTTTACACTTCTCCTTCAAATACTGACACCATGACCTGTACTGAACTCTACAAAAGCCTCGGTGCTGGAACAGTCAAGTATGCCTGTGAATCACAGCTTCACTTCACACTCACCCAAGTTCTTGAGTTCATCAAGCCTCTACGCTTCACCTTCAGCAACAAGGCTAAATTATACCACCTATCTAGAAGCAGCTTCAAAAAGTTTGAAAATGGCTCCATTGCTAACCTGCCTCCTCAGTTACTCCTATAACTCCCATATGTGTTCTACCCTCTGATGTGACCTAGCCTGCTGCCAGCTACTCAAGATTCAAGACTTCAACTACAACAAGTTCAATGCAACAGTCCCTGCTATTCCTGTTCTCAAGTCTGCCCCACGATCGCCTTAGCTGCTGGGTTAAGCCCTGGCTCTATTTCTCTTACTAAGAACACTCCTCTCCAGAGCTATTCTTCATCTGTCCCGTCTTCCCCGCTCATCCCATTGGGATCTTACCTAAACTTGTTTGCTTTGTTTGCTTTTGGTTATTATTCATTAGTTGACCAGAGAGTCAGACAACAACATCTCTCAGGAGACCAGAGAGTCAGACAACAACATCTCTCAGGAGACCAGAGAGTCAGACAACAACATCTCTCAGGAGACCAGAGAGTCAGACAACAACATCTCTCAGGAGACCAGAGAGTCAGACAACAACATCTCTCAGGAGACCAGAGAGTCAGACAACAACATCTCTCAGGAGACCAGAGAGTCAGACAACAACATCTCTCAGGAGACGCCAATATCACAGGTAATTGAAAGATTATTATTCTATCTTTTTCACCAATAATTGAAGGTCCTTGATGGTGGTAAGTCAACTTGTTTGACTTAAAAATTACATTAATGCTTTTTATTCTATTTTCACACTTGAAGGTGACAATAGTAGTAAGTCAATATCTTTGACTTAAATATTATGGAGAAATAAAGACAGTATAATGTAATTCTTTATTAACGATGTTTGGCCTGCCTCGCATGGGACAGTAGGCCTCCTGCAGTGTTCCTTTTTTCCTATGTTCTTATGTTCTTACCTGGGTGAACCTTAATACAGGATGTTAGGTAGAAATTTAAGACACATGTACTACATCTGGGTGTCGTTACTGTAGATGTTTTATCATCCATCCAGTGGCTTTAACAACACAGATTCTTGGACGTAAACTTCAAGACCGCGGGCCGCTAACAACCAGAAATAACGAATTTAAGAACATAAGAACGAAGGGAACACTGCATAAGGCCTACTGGCCCATGCGAGGCAGGTCCAAGTCTCCTACCGGCTTAAGCCAGTGCACCCAACCTAGTCAGGTCAGGTCACATTGACTTAAGGGAGGAACACGGCAACCGACCTGGTAGCACAAGCTATCAGGTCCAACTCACACCCACCCACATCCACTCATGTATTTATCCAACCTATTTTTAAAGCTACACAACGTTCTGGCCTCTATAACTGTACTTGGGAGTTTGTTCCACTCATCCACAACTCTATTACCAAACCAGTACTTTCCTATATCCTTCCTGAATCTGAATTTTTCCAACTTAAAACCATTGCTGCGAGTCCTGTCTAGGCTAGATATTTTCAGCACACTATTTACATCCCCTTTATTTATTCCTGTCTTCCATTTATACACCTCAATCATATCCCCCCTAATTCTACGTCTTTCTAGAGAGTGCAGATTCAGGGCCCTTAGTCTATCCTCATAGGGAAGGTTTCTGATACATGGGATCAACTTTGTCATCCTCCTTTGTACATTTTCCAGAGCATTTATATCCATTCTGTAATACGGTGACCAAAACTGTGCAGCATAATCTAAATGAGGCCTAACCAAGGATGTATAGAGTTGAAGAACAACCTGAGGACTCCTATTATTTATGCTTCTTGATATGAAGCCAAGGATTCTATTAGCTTTATTACGAACACTTATGCACTGTTGTCTTGGTTTCAGATTACTGCTAACCAGAACTCTTAAATCTTTTTCGCAATCCGTAATATTAAGATCTACATTATTTAGTTTATATGTGGCATGGTTATTGTCCTGTCCAACATTTAGAACTTTGCATTTGTCTATATTAAACTGCATCTGCCACCTCTCCGACCACTGCATCAGTCTATTCAAATCTTCCTGGAGTGCTCTAGTGTCCTCGTCAGAATGAATTCGACGGCCTATTTTGGTGTCATCGGCAAACTTGCCGATGTCGCTCTTTATGCCCTCATCTATGTCGTTTATGTATATTGTGAACAGCAGGGGGCCCAACACTGACCCCTGTGGAACACCGCTCGTGACGCTTCCCCACTCTGATTTCTCCCCATTTATGCAAACTCTCTGCTGCCTATTTGTCAACCATGCCTCTATCCAGGAAAAAATTTCTCCTCCTATTCCATGTGCCTTAATTTTCCTCAATAGTCTCTGATGTGGGACCCTGTCAAAAGCCTTACTGAAGTCCATATACACAATATCATATTCATTACCATGATCTACCTCCTCAAATACCTTAGTGAAAAAAGTTAATAAATTCGTAAGGCAGGAACGCCCCTTTGTAAAACCATGCTGAGATTCGTTGATTAATTTATGCTTTTCAAGGTGGCTACAAACTGCCTCGGCAATTATTGATTCCATAAATTTTCCCACTATGGAGGTTAGGCTTATTGGTCTATAGTTCGAAGCTAAGGACCTGTCACCTGTTTTGAAAATAGGTATCACATTTGCCATTTTCCACTTATCTGGCACCATGCCAGTTTGTAGTGATATGTTGAAAAGATTAGCCAAAGGTGTGCTAAGCTCCTCTTTACATTCCTTTAGAACCCTTGCATACAGTTCATCAGGGCCTGGGGATTTGTTAGGTTTTAATTTATCTATTTGCCTAGTGACCATGTCACTTGTGACCCTAATAGTGCACAGTTTATTATCGTCCTGTTCTACATAATTTATCATTACTGGAATATCGCTGGTATCCTCCTGTGTAAAAACTGAGAGGAAGTATGTGTTAAAAATTCTACACATTTCCTTATCACTGTCAGTGAGCTGACCCGAGGAACTTTTGAGTGGGCCTATCTTGTCCCTGATCTTACTTCTGTATACCTGAAAGAATCCTTTTGGGTTAGTCTTCGATTCTCTTGCAACTTTAACCTCATAATCTCTTTTTGTTTTTCTAATTCCTTTTTTTATTTCTCTCTTTAACTGAAAATACTTGACCTTGTTAATAAGGTTATTTCCACGTAGCATTGGAAATGGGTCCAGGGACTGTACCTCAACATTACCTTTTATCTCCACTTTGATATATTCAACTTCAATTTCGAGTTGATTTCAAGTGGTGTTTGAGAATGACCTTCCTAGCACGGGCCAGCAGGCCTCCTGCAGTGCTATTGTTCTTATCTTCTTTTATTGTTGTCAGGTGATCCAGGATGAACCAGACGGGTGTTATAGTGCTACTGGTGTTATCCCTGTGCTACGGTGTTCACAGCCAGGCACTGAACACCAGCCTAACCAACGTTCTACGGGAACTTAACAATCCCAGGGTTGTGGAATACCACATAGCCTGCGCTGCGGACCAAGGACCCTGTGATACCAATGGTGAACAGCTGCGTAGGTACATTCCGGTGGTGACCACAGGTGGTAGGTGCTTCAGGTGCACACCTGTGGAGAACAGGAACCTACGTGTTATTGTGTCTACGCTACAGGTGCGATACCCCAGGTGCTGGCACGTTCTTATTGCTGTCTACCAGCAGCGTCCAGGAGTGGCCATACCCAAGGCCATGGGATGTGCCCACTAAACTAGTACCAACAACCATGTACCAAGGTCACATGTGCCCAGTAAACCTACCAAGACCACGTATCAAGGACCTCATACCATGTACCAAGGTCCCATGTGCCCAGTGAACTTACTAAGACCACGTACCAAGAACCTCATACCACATACCAAGGTCCCATGTGCCCAGAGAACCTACCAAGACCACGTACCAAGAACCTGATACTATGTACCAAGGACCTATGTTCTCAGTAAACCAACCCAAAGCCACGTACCAAGGACCTCATACCACGTACCAAGGACCAGTTTAAATGTATTTGATGTTTTTAATTATTAAATTGTCAACGTTTTTATTACTTTTATAATCTAATGAGTCAAAATATTTATGTGGTAGGCCTATGAGTGGGTGAGTTAGACCTACCTAACATGGGCCAGTAGGCCTACAGCAGTGTACTACTGTTGTTATGAGTGGGTGGGTGTGAGTTAGACCTACCTAACATGGGCCAGTAGGCCTACAGCAGTGTACTACTGTTGTTATGAGTGGGTGGGTGTGAGTTAGACCTACCTAACATGGGCCAGTAGGCCTACAGCAAGTGTACTACTGTTGTTATGAGTGGGTGCGTGTGAGTTAGACCTACCTAACATGGGCCAGTAGGCCTACAGCAAGTGTACTATTGTTATGAGTGGGTGGGTGTGAGTTAGACCTACCTAACATGGGCCAGTAGGCCTACAGCAGTGTACTACTGTTGTTATGAGTGGGTGGGTGTGAGTTAGACCTACATAACATGGGCCAGTAGGCCTACAGCAAGTGTACTACTGTTGTTATGAGTGGGTGCGTGTGAGTTAGACCTACCTAACATGGGCCAGTAGGCCTACAGCAAGTGTACTATTGTTATGAGTGGGTGGGTGTGAGTTAGACCTACCTAACATGGGCCAGTAGGCCTACAGCAGTGTACTACTGTTGTTATGAGTGGGTGGGTGTGAGTTAGACCTACCTAACATGGGCCAGTAGGCCTACAGCAAGTGTACTACTGTTATGAGTGGGTGCGTGTGAGTTAGACCTACCTAACATGGGCCAGTAGGCCTACAGCAGTGTACTACTGTTGTTATGAGTGGGTGGGTGTGAGTTAGACCTACCTAACATGGGCCAGTAGGCCTACAGCAAGTGTACTACTGTTGTTATGAGTGGGTGCGTTTGAGTTAGACCTACCTAACATGGGCCAGTAGGCCTACAGCAGTGTACTACTGTTGTTATGAGTGGGTGGGTGTGAGTTAGACCTACCTAACATGGGCCAGTAGGCCTACAGCAAGTGTACTACTGTTGTTATGAGTGGGTGCGTGTGAGTTAGACCTACCTAACATGGGCCAGTAGGCCTACAGCAGTGTACTACTGAGTTAGTTATGAGTGGGTGCGTTTGAGTTAGACCTACCTAACATGGGCCAGTAGGCCTACAGCAGTGTACTACTGTTGTTATGAGTGGGTGGGTGTGAGTTAGACCTACCTAACATGGGCCAGTAGGCCTACAGCAGTGTACTACTGTTGTTATGAGTGGGTGGGTGTGAGTTAGACCTACCTAACATGGGCCAGTAGGCCTACAAAGAACCCAAGAATGAACCATGCGGGACACCACCTCTCACTCTCTGCTATTCTTATGCTTTATTTCTTACTTTCTCTCTTTATCCTCCTCTTCATTTATTGTGTTGGTCTTCCTGCATATTATTCCCGCCTCTCTGAGGCATCATCCACTTATTCTGACACATTAAAGGCGCCGAAAATTTCTCCATTGATAAAATTGTTTCTCTGTTTACATAAAAACGTGGTCGTGACGTCACGATTATGACGTCACTGTTGACGTCACAGCAATGGCGTCACTGATGACGTCACAAACGTAGTTGCACGTGCACTTCCCGCTGTTGCCAAGGCGACATATTTTGTCTGATTTTCCTCACGATCCGCCTAATGAAAGCCAGTTTTTATTTTACGCCGTCATCACTGGAGTGATCAAAATCACGTAAATAATAAATGTCCCGCCATGGATGGTGTATTTTAAATTTAAAGTGGGGAATAATGAGGTGTTGCATGGACATTTGGCACCAACCAAGTGTAGAGAATTACGCTACCGTTTTTCCCTCACATACTGGAGGTTACTGAGGAGGTTGAGACGCATTAACGAGGTGGGTAGACGAGGGTAGACTGTGGCAGGGTGGAATAAGGTAGATAAGAGGGTAGATAAGGGTAAAATAAGAGGTGTTGACCTTCAGGTGAAAAAGTGAGTTAATTCTCCTCTCACGTCAATGAAGCTTCTGATTGGCTGAGCCAGCCGCCATTGATCCTTAACTCAAACTATCACATTAAACCCTTCACCGCTGACCTTCCCTCCATTACTTCCATTTCTGACTCACTAAGATCCAAATTTATCCCACTTTTAAAAATTATCAGGTGAGTAGAAGATGCAGCCAGAGGCTCAGGTGGTTAATTAGTTGATATTTAAGGTGATTAAGGTGGTAGTGAAGGCGACACAGCCACATTATTGGAACCCTGACCAGCAGTGTCAGAGAAATCTGTTATGGTGGTCAAGGGGCGACATACATGCTTCATTTTGTGACTTTTCTGCCTCTTGTGATGCCCAGGGCTGCCCCGTGGCACCCCCGCCCGCTGCAGACAACCCCGGGGCACGTGTGAGGCTACCTGGGGCGCCGGGAACATGCCCACAGGCTGACAAATAAGCGGCAGTAATGGCCAAGGTGAACTAGCCAGACAGTGAGACAGATAAAAAAAAAAATGGCTGACGCCTAAGAGATCATTTTTACGTTTGATTTTTCCGGGGTTGTGCGATCTGCGCTGCGGAATGATCCAGGACGCAGCCAGGAGGTGGAGTGAGACTAGCAGGTGAGTAGGTGGGGGGGAGGGGGGGTTGTCTCTTTATTATCTCTGTTGGTCTCTTGTTGTGTCTTTATTAACCTCTGACTTCTCTCCTTTATTACTGTCTATATTGTGTCTCTTGTCTGTCTTTATTAACCTCTGACTTCTCTCCTTTGTTACTATTGTCTCCTTTATCACTGTCTTTATTGTCTCATTTATCATTGTCTTTATTGTCTCTCTTTTATCACTGTCTTTATTTTATCCTTTATCACTGTCTTTATTGTCTCTTTTATCACTATATTTATTGTCTCTCCTTTATCACTGTCTTTATTGTCTCCTTTATCACTGTATTTATTGTCACTCCTGTATCACTCTTTATTGCCTCTATTACTCAGTTGTCTTATCACTTTCTTTATTGTCTCTATCACTGTCTTTATTGTCTCTATCACTGTCTTTATTGTCTCTATCACTGTCTTTATTGTCTCTATCACTGTCTTTATTGTCTCTATCACTGTCTTTATTGTCTCCATCACTGTCTTTATTGTCTCCATCACTGTCTTTATTGTCTCCATCACTGTCTTTATTGTCTCCATCACTGTCTTTATTGTCTCCATCACTGTCTTTATTGTCTCCATCACTGTCTTTATTGTCTCCATCACTGTCTTTATTGTCTCCATCACTGTCTTTATTGTCTCCATCACTGTCTTTATTGTCTCCATCACTGTCTTTATTGTCTCCATCACTGTCTTTATTGTCTCCATCACTGTCTTTATTGTCTCCATCACTGTCTTTATTGTCTCCATCACTGTCTTTATTGTCTCCATCACTGTCTTTATTGTCTCCATCACTGTCTTTATTGTCTCCATCACTGTCTTTATTGTCTCCATCACTGTCTTTATTGTCTCCATCACTGTCTTTATTGTCTCCATCACTGTCTTTATTGTCTCCATCACTGTCTTTATTGTCTCCATCACTGTCTTTATTGTCTCCATCACTGTCTTTATTGTCTCCATCACTGTCTTTATTGACTCCATCACTGTCTTTATTGTCTCCATCACTGTCTTTATTGTCTCCATCACTGTCTTTATTGTCTCCATCACTGTCTTTATTGTCTCCATCACTGTCTTTATTGTCTCCATCACTGTCTTTATTGTCTCCATCACTGTCTTTATTGTCTCCATCACTGTCTTTATTGTCTCCATCACTGTCTTTATTGTCTCCATCACTGTCTTTATTGTCTCCATCACTGTCTTTATTGTCTCCATCACTGTCTTTATTGTCTCCATCACTGTCTTTATTGTCTCCATCACTGTCTTTATTGTCTCCATCACTGTCTTTATTGACTCCATCACTGTCTTTATTGTCTCCATCACTGTCTTTATTGACTCCATCACTGTCTTTATTGTCTCCATCACTGTCTTTATTGACTCCATCACTGTCTTTATTGTCTCCATCACTGTCTTTATTGTCTCTATCACTGTCTTTATTGTCTCCATCACTGTCTTTATTGTCTCTATCACTGTCTTTATTGTCTCTATCACTGTCTTTATTGTCTCCATCACTGTCTTTATTGTCTCCATCACTGTCTTTATTGTCTCCATCACTGTCTTTATTGTCTCCATCACTGTCTTTGTCTCCATCACTGTCTTTATTGTCTCCATCACTGTCTTTATTGTCTCCATCACTGTCTTTATTGACTCTACCACTCTGTTGTCTCCAAATTAATGTATATATGAATTATTCATTATGTATACTTCATATATACATTAATTACTGGTCATAAATAATACTGCCAACAATAACAACCACACTGACAACATTAACAACAGACAATAATAAATGAAAACAGACAACATATAGCAACAACAGACAACAGTTACAACAGACAAGAATAAGATACATTAAGAACAAGAGACATTAACAGGAACAACAAACATTAACAACAGCAGACAATAACAAATAAAAACAGACTAACAAGAGCAACAGACAGCAACAACAACTAACATTAACAAGAGACAGTAACCATAACAACATACAATAACAATAACAACATACAATAACAATAACAACAGGTATGATAAAGCTCCATAAGATTTATCATACCTCTTAAAGCTATGTATGGATCCCACCTTCACTATAACACATTGTGTGTTACTGAACATGTGTTGCTATATGTCACAGTGGAAATGTGTTACCATATGTCAAGGACCACGGTGGTAATAAGTCAAGGACCACAGTGGTAAAAAGTCAAGGACCACAGTGGTAATAAGTCAAGGACCACGGTGGTAATAACTCAAGAACCACGGTGGTAATAATTCAAGGACCACAGTGGTAATAATTCAAGGACCACGGTGGTAATAATTCAAGGACCACGGTGGTAATAATTCAAGGACCACAGTGGTAATAATTCAAGGACCACGGTGGTAATAATTCAAGAACCACGGTGGTAATAATTCAAGGACCACGGTGGTAATAATTCAAGGACCACGGTGGTAATAATTCAAGGACCACGGTGGTAATAATTCAAGGACCACAGTGGTAATAATTCAAGAACCACGGTGGTAATAATTCAAGGACCACAGTGGTAATAAGTCAAGGACCACAGTGGTAATAATTCAAGAACCACGGTGGTAATAAGTCAAGGACCACGGTGGTAATAATTCAAGGACCACGGTGGTAATAAGTCAAGGACCACGGTGGTAATAAGTCAAGGACCACGGTGGTAATAAGTCAAGGACCACGGTGGTAATAAGTCAAGGACCACGGTGGTAATAAGTCAAGGACCACGGTGGTAATAAGTCAAGGACCACGGTGGTAATAAGTCAAGGACCACGGTGGTAATAAGTCAAGGACCACGGTGGTAATAAGTCAAGGACCACGGTGGTAATAAGTCAAGGACCACGGTGGTAATAAGTCAAGGACCACGGTGGTAATAAGTCAAGGACCACGGTGGTAATAAGTCAAGGACCACGGTGGTAATAAGTCAAGGACCACGGTGGTAATAAGTCAAGGACCACGGTGGTAATAAGTCAAGGACCACGGTGGTAATAAGTCAAGGACCACGGTGGTAATAAGTCAAGGACCACGGTGGTAATAAGTCAAGGACCACGGTGGTAATAAGTCAAGGACCACGGTGGTAATAAGTCAAGGACCACGGTGGTAATAAGTCAAGGACCACGGTGGTAATAAGTCAAGGACCACGGTGGTAATAAGTCAAGGACCACGGTGGTAATAAGTCAAGGACCACGGTGGTAATAAGTCAAGGACCACGGTGGTAATAAGTCAAGGACCACGGTGGTAATAAGTCAAGGACCACGGTGGTAATAAGTCAAGGACCACGGTGGTAATAAGTCAAGGACCACGGTGGTAATAAGTCAAGGACCACGGTGGTAATAAGTCAAGGACCACGGTGGTAATAAGTCAAGGACCACGGTGGTAATAATTCAAGGACCACGGTGGTAATAATTCAAGGACCACGGTGGTAATAAGTCAAGGACCACGGTGGTAATAAGTCAAGGACCACGGTGGTAATAATTCAAGGACCACGGTGGTAATAATTCAAGGACCACGGTGGTAATAATTCAAGGACCACGGTGGTAATAATTCAAGGACCACGGTGGTAATAATTCAAGGACCACGGTGGTAATAATTCAAGGACCACGGTGGTAATAATTCAAGGACCACGGTGGTAATAATTCAAGGACCACGGTGGTAATAATTCAAGGACCACGGTGGTAATAATTCAAGGACCACGGTGGTAATAATTCAAGGACCACGGTGGTAATAAGTCAAGGACCACGGTGGTAATAAGTCAAGGACCACGGTGGTAATAAGTCAAGGACCACGGTGGTAATAAGTCAAGGACCACGGTGGTAATAAGTGAAGGACCACGGTGGTAATAAGTCAAGGACCACGGTGGTAATAAGTCAAGGACCACGGTGGTAATAATTCAAGGACCACGGTGGTAATAATTCAAGGACCACGGTGGTAATAAGTCAAGGACCACGGTGGTAATAAGTCAAGGACCACGGTGGTAATTCAAGGACTACGGTGGTAATAATTCAAGGACCACGGTGGTAATAATTCAAGGACCACGGTGGTAATAATTCAAGGACCACGGTGGTAATAATTCAAGGACCACGGTGGTAATAATTCAAGGACCATGGTTACCTGGAGTTTACCTGGAGAGAGTTCCGGGGGTCAACGCCCCCGCGGCCCGGTCTGAGACCAGGCCTCCTGGTGGATCAGAGCCTGATCAACCAGGCTGTTGCTGCTGGCTGCACGCAAACCAACATACGAGCCACAGCCCGGCTGATCCGGAACTGACTTTAGGTGCTTGTCCAGTGCCAGCTTGAAGACTGCCAGGGGTCTGTTGGTAATCCCCCTTATGTGTGCTGGGAGGCAGTTGAACAGTCTCGGGCCCCTGACACTTATTGTATGGTCTCTTAACGTGCTAGTGACACCCCTGCTTTTCATTGGGGGGATGGTGCATTGTCTGCCAAGTCTTTTGCTTTCGTAATGAGTGATTTTCGTGTGCAAGTTCGGTACTAGTCCCTCTAGGATTTTCCAGGTGTATATAATCATGTATCTCTCCCTCCTGCGTTCCAGGGAATACAGGTTTAGGAACCTCAAGCGCTCCCAATAATTGAGGTGTTTTATCTCCGTTATGCGCGCCGTGAAAGTTCTCTGTACATTTTCTAGGTCGGCAATTTCACCTGCCTTGAAAGGTGCTGTTAGTGTGCAGCAATATTCCAGCCTAGATAGAACAAGTGACCTGAAGAGTGTCATCATGGGCTTGGCCTCCCTAGTTTTGAAGGTTCTCATTATCCATCCTGTCATTTTTCTAGCAGATGCGATTGATACAATGTTATGGTCCTTGAAGGTGAGATCCTCCGACATGATCACTCCCAGGTCTTTGACGTTGGTGTTTCGCTCTATTTTGTGGCCAGAATTTGTTTTGTACTCTGATGAAGATTTAATTTCCTCATGTTTACCATATCTGAGTAATTGAAATTTCTCATCGTTGAACTTCATATTGTTTTATGCAGCCCACTGAAAGATTTGGTTGATGTCTGCCTGGAGCTTTGCAGTGTCTGCAATGGAAGACACTGTCATGCAGATTCGGGTGTCATCTGCAAAGGAAGACACGGTGCTGTGGCTGACATCCTTGTCTATGTCGGATATAAGGATGAGGAACAGGATGGGAGCGAGTACTGTGCCTTGTGGAACAGAGCTTTTCACCGTAGCTGCCTCGGACTTTACTCTGTTGACGACTACTCTTTGTGTTCTGTTAGTGAGGAAATTATAGATCCATCGACCGACTTTTCCTGTTATTCCTTTAGCACGCATTTTGTGCGCTATTACGCCATGGTCACACTTGTCGAAGGCTTTTGCAAAGTCTGTATATATTACATCTGCATTCTTTTTGTCTTCTAGTGCATTTAGGACCTTGTCGTAGTGGTCCAATAGTTGAGACAGACAGGAGCGACCTGTTCTAAACCCATGTTGCCCTGGGTTGTGTAACTGATGGGTTTCTAGATGCGTGGTGATCTTGCTTCTTAGGACCCTTTCAAAGATTTTTATGATATGGGATGTTAGTGCTATTGGTCTGTAGTTCTTTGCTGTTGCTTTACTGCCCCCTTTGTGGAGTGGGGCTATGTCTGTTGTTTTTAGTAACTGTGGGACGACCCCCGTGTCCATGCTCCCTCTCCATAGGATGGAAAAGGCTCGTGATAGGGGCTTCTTGCAGTTCTTGATGAACACAGAGTTCCATGAGTCTGGCCCTGGGGCAGAGTGCATGGGCATGTCATTTATCGCCTGTTCGAAGTCATTTGGCGTCAGGATAACATCGGATAGGCTTGTGTTAATCAAATTTTGTGGCTCTCTCATAAAAAATTCATTTTGATCTTCGACTCTCAGTCTGGTTAGCGGCTTGCTAAAAACCGAGTCATATTGGGACTTGAGTAGCTCACTCATTTCCTTGCTGTCATCTGTGTAGGACCCATCTTGTTTAAGTAGGGGCCCAATACTGGACGTTGTTCTCGATTTTGATTTGGCATAGGAGAAGAAATACTTTGGGTTTCTTTCGATTTCATTTATGGCTTTTAGTTCTTCCCGCGATTCCTGACTCCTAAAGGATTCTTTTAGCTTAAGTTCGATGCTTGCTATTTCTCTGACCAGTGTCTCCCTACGCATTTCAGATATATTGACCTCTTTTAGCCTCTCTGTTATTCTTTTCCGTCGCCTGTAAAGGGAGCGCCTGTCTCTTTCTGTTTTACATCTACTCCTCCTTTTTCTTAGAGGAATAAGCCTTGTGCATACATCGAGTGCCACCGAGTTAATCTGTTCTAGGCATAAGTTGGGGTCTGTGTTGCTTAGTATATCTTCCCAGCTTATATCGGTTAGGACTTGGTTTACTTGGTCCCACTTTGTTTTTGTTATTGAAGTTGAATTTGGTGAATGCTCCCTCGTGACTAATCTCATTATGTCGGTCTGGGGCTCCGCGCATACATGACTGAACCTCAATTATGTTGTGATCTGAGTATATTGTTTTTGATATGGTGATATTTCTTATCAGATCATCATTGTTAGTGAAGATGAGGTCTAGTGTATTCTCCAGTCTAGTAGGCTCTATTATTTGCTGGTTTAAATTGAATTTTGTGCAGAGATTTAAAAGCTCGCGTGAGTGTGAGTTTTCATCAGAGCTGCCTCCTGGTGTTATTACTGCAACAATATTATTTGCTATATTCCTCCATTTTAGGTGCCTTAAGTTGAAATCCCCCAGGAGCAAGATGTTGGGTGCAGGAGCTGGAAGGTTTTCCAGACAGTGGTCAATTTTTAACAGCTGTTCCTGGAATTGCTGGGATGTTGCATCCGGAGGCTTGTAGACTATCACAATGACTAGGTTTTGGTTTTCGACCTTTACTGCTAAAACTTCCACTACATCATTTGAGGCATTTAGCAGTTCTGTGCAAACAAGTGACTCTGCAATGTACAGGCCAACCCCCCCCCTTTTGCCTGTTCACTCTGTCACATCTGTATAGGTTGTAACCTGGGATCCATATTTCGTTGTCCAAGTGATCCTTTATGTGGGTCTCAGTGAAAGCCGCGAACATTGCCTTTGCCTCTGCAAGCAGTCCACGGATGAAAGGTATTTTGTTGTTTGTTGCTGGCTTTAGACCCTGTATACTTGCAAAGAAGAATGTTATCGGACTGGTGGTATTGTTGGTACTGGGGGGGGATTTTTTTTCCGGCATTAGTATCTGTATCTGTTGGTTTGGAGTGGAGGCCATCGACTGTGGTTCCACTCTAGGAATGACTGGATTTGGTGTACGATTTCTGCCATTTCCTGCCAGTTTTTTTTCCTTCCTGGCACTAAAAAACCTCTCCCTCTTGAGTGGCTGTGGCTACCCAGGTTTTCCCATGGCCTGGATGTTTTGTATCTTTTTGTCCCCTTTAGATGGTATGCCTGGCAATTTAAGTTATAGCACAGTCTTTCCTGTACTGAAGAGGTACACAGTTCAGGGTGAAAAAGCTTACAGGAAGGGAGTTTGCATTTTCCTGTTGTCATATGGGCATGGCATTTCCTAGGGTGGTCATAGTTGCACGTCCCATCTGTTTTTCCAGATTTCCCATGCCAGCAGATACCGAGTGCATAGTATGTGCACAGGCTTGGTTTCCGTTTGCCTTGGGTTTCTGTGACTGTATTCCCTGTTGGTGCATGTTTCCCTGTCTTACTTCTATCCTCCCTAGCACCAACAATGGAGCTCCCACCATTTGTTTTTGGTAATATATCCTCACTATTGCTAGTGGAGTCCTCTTGTTTGCTATTTCCTGCGGTATTTCTAGTTTGCAATATTGGTTTTATCTTATCTTTGACTACACTTGTTTCCCTACTATGGCTCCTGTCCCCTATGGGGTCATTTATATGTATTCCTTCCTGCGTATAATTCCCGACTACCTGGACAAAATCTCCAGCTTCACCATTACTGTCTCTCAGGACAGCATCTCCAGCTTCCCCATTACTGTCTCCCAGGACAGCATCTCCAGCTTCACCATTACTGTCTCCCAGGACAGCACCTCCAGCTTCACCATTACTGTCTCCCAGGACAGCACCTCCAGCTTCCCCATTACTGTCTCCCAGGACAGCACTATCAGCCCCCCATTTACTGACTACCAGGACATCATCTCCAGCCTTACAGTTTCTGACTACATGGCCAGTATCAAGGGCAGTACCATTCAGCCCGGACTTTTTATGTTCCCATCTGTTGTAGAAAGCTTCCAGGTTTTCTATGAAAGCAGCTTTGATGTTGACCTCTTTTAATACCCTTGTGATTTTAGTCCACAGATTTATCTCATTTGGGCATACCCAAAAACACTTCCCTGTTTTAATACTGCTTGTAGCTAGTTCTTGGATATCTGCACAAGGGGCGTGACACCAATTTCCACAGAAATGACAATTTATGCATGTGGAAGCCCGTTTGTTTGACTGACCACAGACTACACACAGCTTCATAATGATTCAAGGACCACGGTGGTAATAATTCAAGGACCACGGTGGTAATAATTCAAGGACCACGGTGGTAATAATTCAAGGACCACGGTGGTAACAATTCAAGGACCACGGTGGTAACAATTCAAGGACCACAGTGGTAACAAGTCAAGGACCACGGTGGTAACAAGTCAAGGACCACGGTGGTAACAAGTCAAGGACCACGGTGGTAACAAGTCAAGGACCACGGTGGTAACAAGTCAAGGACCACGGTGGTAACAAGTCAAGGACCACGGTGGTAACAAGTCAAGGACCACGGTGGTAACAAGTCAAGGACCACGGTGGTAACAAGTCAAGGACCACGGTGGTAACAAGTCAAGGACCACGGTGGTAACAAGTCAAGGACCACGGTGGTAACAAGTCAAGGACCACGGTGGTAACAAGTCAAGGACCACGGTGGTAACAAGTCAAGGACCACGGTGGTAACAAGTCAAGGACCACGGTGGTAACAAGTCAAGGACCACGGTGGTAACAAGTCAAGGACCACGGTGGTAACAAGTCAAGGACCACGGTGGTAACAAGTCAAGGACCACGGTGGTAACAAGTCAAGGACCACGGTGGTAACAAGTCAAGGACCACGGTGGTAACAAGTCAAGGACCACGGTGGTAACAAGTCAAGGACCACGGTGGTAACAAGTCAAGGACCACGGTGGTAACAAGTCAAGGACCACGGTGGTAACAAGTCAAGGACCACGGTGGTAACAAGTCAAGGACCACGGTGGTAACAAGTCAAGGACCACGGTGGTAACAAGTCAAGGACCACGGTGGTAACAAGTCAAGGACCACGGTGGTAACAAGTCAAGGACCACGGTGGTAACAAGTCAAGGACCACGGTGGTAACAAGTCAAGGACCACGGTGGTAACAAGTCAAGGACCACGGTGGTAACAAGTCAAGGACCACGGTGGTAACAAGTCAAGGACCACGGTGGTAACAAGTCAAGGACCACGGTGGTAACAAGTCAAGGACCACGGTGGTAACAAGTCAAGGACCACGGTGGTAACAAGTCAAGGACCACGGTGGTAACAAGTCAAGGACCACGGTGGTAACAAGTCAAGGACCACGGTGGTAACAAGTCAAGGACAACGGTGGTAACAAGTCAAGGACAACAGTGGTAATAAGGATCGTTGGTAATAAGTCAAGGATCAGTGATAATAAGGATCACAGTGGTAATAAGTCAAGGATCAGTGATAATAAGGATCACAGTGGTAATAAGTCAAGGATCAGTGATAATAAGGATCACAGTGGTAATAAGGATCGTTGGTAATAAGTCAAGGACCATAGTGGTAATAATTCAAGGATCACAGTGGTAATAAGGACCACAGTGGTAATAAGTCAAGGACCACAGTGGTAATAACAACCACAGTGGTAATAAGTCAAGGACAACAGTGGTAATAAGGATCACAGTAGTACTAAGTCAAGGACCACAGTGGTAATAAGTCAAGGACAACAGTGGTAATAAGGATCACAGTGGTAATACATCAAGGATCACAGTGGTAATACATCAAGGATCACAGTGGTAATACATCAAGGATCACAGTGGTAATACATCAAGGATCACAGTGGTAATACATCAAGGATCACAGTGGTAATATGTCAGGAACCACAGTGGTAATATGGCAGGAACCACAGTTGTAATATGGCAGGAACCACAGTTGTAATATGTCAGGAACCACAGTGGTAATATGTCAGGAACCACAGTGGTAATAAGTCGAGGATGACAGTGGTAATAAGTCGAGGATGACAGTGGTAATAAGTCGAGGATGACAGTGGTAATAAGTCGAGGATGACAGTGGTAATAAGTCGAGGATGACAGTGGTAATAAGTCGAGGATGACAGTGGTAATAAGTCGAGGATGACAGTGGTAATAAGTCGAGGATGACAGTGGTAATAAGTCGAGGATGACAGTGGTAATAAGTCGAGGATGACAGTGGTAATAAGTCGAGGATGACAGTGGTAATAAGTCGAGGATGACAGTGGTAATAAGTCGAGGATGACAGTGGTAATAAGTCGAGGATGACAGTGGTAATAAGTCGAGGATGACAGTGGTAATAAGTCGAGGATGACAGTGGTAATAAGTCGAGGATGACAGTGGTAATAAGTCGAGGATGACAGTGGTAATAAGTCGAGGATCACAGTGGTAATAAGTCGAGGATGACAGTGGTAATAAGTCGAGGATCACAGTGGTAATAAGTCGAGGATCACAGTGGTAATAAGTCAAGGGCAACAGTGGTAATAAGGATCGTTGGTAATAAGTCAAGGACCATAGTGGTAATAAGTCAAGGACCACAGTGGTAATAAGTCAAGGACCACAGTGGTAATAAGTCAAGGACCACAGTGGTAATAAGTCAAGGACCACAGTGGTAATAAGTCAAGGACCACAGTGGTAATAAGTCAAGGATCACAGTGGTAATAAGTCAAGGATCACAGTGGTAATAAGTCAAGGATCACAGTGGTAATAAGTCAAGGATCACAGTGGTAATAAGTCAAGGATCACAGTGGTAATAAGTCAAGGATCACAGTGGTAATAAGTCAAGGATCACAGTGGTAATAAGTCAAGGATCACAGTGGTAATAAGTCCAGGATCACAGTGGTAATAAGTCCAGGATCACAGTGGTAATAAGTCCAGAATCACAGTGGTAATAAGTCAAGACGACATTAGTAATAAGTCAAGGATCACAGTGGTAATAAGTCGAGGATCACAGTGGTAATAAGTCAAGAACCACAGTGAAGGATCACAGTGGCAATACATCAAGGATCACAGTGGTAATATGTCAAGGATCACAGTGGTAATACGTCAAGGATCACAGTGGTAATACGTCAAGGATCACAGTGGTAATACGTCAAGGATCACAGTGGTAATAGGTCGAGGATCACAGTGGTAATAAGTCGAGGATCACAGTGGTAATAGGTCGAGGATCACAGTGGTAATAAGTCGAGGATCACAGTGGTAATAAGTCGAGGATCACAGTGGTAATAAGTCGAGGATCGCAGTGGTAATAAGTCGAGGATCGCAGTGGTAATAAGTCGAGGATCGCAGTGGTAATAAGTCGAGGATCGCAGTGGTAATAAGTCGAGGATCGCAGTGGTAATAAGTCGAGGATCGCAGTGGTAATAAGTCGAGGATCGCAGTGGTAATAAGTCGAGGATCGCAGTGGTAATAAGTCGAGGATCGCAGTGGTAATAAGTCGAGGATCGCAGTGGTAATAAGTCGAGGATCGCAGTGGTAATAAGTCGAGGATCGCAGTGGTAATAAGTCGAGGATCGCAGTGGTAATAAGTCGAGGATCGCAGCGGTAATAAGTCGAGGATCGCAGCGGTAATAAGTCGAGGATCACAGCGGTAATAAGTCGAGGATCACAGCGGTAATAAGTCGAGGATCACAGCGGTAATAAGTCGAGGATCACAGCGGTAATAAGTCGAGGATCACAGCGGTAATAAGTCGAGGATCACAGCGGTAATAAGTCGAGGATCACAGCGGTAATAAGTCGAGGATCACAGCGGTAATAAGTCGAGGATCACAGCGGTAATAAGTCGAGGATCACAGCGGTAATAAGTCGAGGATCACAGCGGTAATAAGTCGAGGATCACAGCGGTAATAAGTCGAGGATCACAGCGGTAATAAGTCGAGGATCACAGCGGTAATAAGTCGAGGATCACAGCGGTAATAAGTCGAGGATCACAGCGGTAATAAGTCGAGGATCACAGCGGTAATAAGTCGAGGATCACAGCGGTAATAAGTCGAGGATCACAGCGGTAATAAGTCGAGGATCACAGTGGTAATACTTCAAGGACCACAGTGGTAATAAGTCAAGGACCACAGTGGTAATATGTCAAGGACCACAGTGATTATAAGTCATGGACCACAGTGGTAATAAGTCAAGGACCACAGTGGTAATAAGTCAAGGACCACAGTGGTAATAAGTCAAGGACCACAGTGGTAATAAGTCAAGGACCACAGTGATTATAAGTCAAGGACCACAGTGGTAATAAGTCAAGGACCACAGTGGTAATAAGTCAAGGACCACAGTGGTAATAAGTCAAGGACCACAGTGGTAATAAGTCAAGGACCACAGTGGTAATAAGTCAAGGACCACAGTGGTAATAAGTCAAGGATCACAGTGGTAATAAGGATCACTGGTAATAAGTCAAGGATCACAGTGGTAATAAGGATCACTGGTAATACATCAAGGATCACAGTGGTAATAAGTCAAGGACCACAGTGATAATAAGTCAAGGACCACAGTGGTAATAAGTCAAGGACCACAGTGGTAATACGTCAAGGATCACAGTGGTAATACGTCAAGGATCACAGTGGTAATACGTCAAGGATCACAGTGGTAATAAGTCAAGGACCACAGTGGTAATAGGTCAAGGATCACAGTGATAATAAGTCGAGGATCACAGTGGTAATAAGTCGAGGATCACAGTGGTAATAAGTCGAGGATCACAGTGGTAATAAGTCGAGGATCACAGTGGTAATAAGTCGAGGATCACAGTGGTAATAAGTCGAGGATCACAGTGGTAATAAGTCGAGGATCACAGTGGTAATAAGTCAAGGACCACAGTGGTAATAAGTCAAGGATCACAGTGTCTATAAGGATCACAGTGATAATAACTCAAGGATCACAATGGTAATATGTCAAGGACTACAGTGGTAATAAGTCAAGAACCACAGTGGTAATAAGTCAAGGACCACAGTGGTAATATGTCAAGGATCACAGTAATAAATCAAGAACCACAGTGGTAATAAGGATCACTGGTAATACGTCAAGGACCTCAGTGGTAATAAGGATCACAGTGGTAATAAATCAAGGACCAGTGTTAATAAGGCAAGGATCACAGTGGTAATAAGGATCACAGTGGTAATAAGTCATGGATCACAGTGGTATTAAGTCAAGGATCACAATGGTAATAAGTCAAGGATCACAATGGTAATAAGTCAAGGATCACAATGGTAATAAGTCAAGGATCACAATGGTAACTGTCGCCACTGATGATTTTTTCATTGCACCAACAATAATAACAGCAACAATAATAAAAACAATAATATTGAATACTTTGTTATTAACAACGAGTATTTGTATGTACGTATACGTACATGTATATCTGCTGTAAGGATGATGGATGATATGTGTGATGGAGTGAATGATGGTGAAAGTGTTTTATCTTTTTCAGGTCACTTTGCCTTGTTGGGAGATAACCGGTGTGTCAGAAAAAAGTAATACTGCAATATGGTGGTACTGAAAGACTGGATTATGGGTATAGTGTCTATTGGGAATTTTTTTTTAGCTAAACGCAGGTGCTCCTTGACTTACGATGGGGTTACGTTCCAATGAACCTTTCGTACGTCAAAAATATTGTAAATCGAAGATATCGTAAGTCAAAATTATCACACATTGAAAATATTGTAAGTCAAAAATATCATAAATCTAAAATATCATAAGTTAAAAATACTGTAAGTCAAAAATGAATATAATATGCTAAATAAATAAGTCGATAAATAACTAGGGTTATTGAATAAGTCAATAAACAAATAATTACTTTAATCAAATACCAGTATTAAAAAGTCAGTAAATGAATACAAGTTAGAGACTTGTTGCCTTCATGCTGGATAATTATCTTATGTTTCATCTCTAAAGTTATTGTTGCAGCATCATTGTAAAGTTGAAATATTGTAAGTTGAACCATCGTGAAGTTGAAATATTGTAAGTTGAACCATCGTAAAGTTGAAATATTGTAAGTTGAACCATCGTTAAGTTGAAATATTGTAAGTTGAACCATCGTAAAGTTGAAATATTGTAAGTTGAACCATCGTAAAGTTGAAATATTGTAAGTTGAACCATCGTTAAGTTGAAATATTGTAAGTTGAACCATCGTAAAGTTGAAATATTGTAAGTTGAACCATCATAAAGTTGAAATATTGTAAGTTGAACCATCGTAAAGTTGAAATATTGTAAGTTGAACCATCGTTAAGTTGAAATATTGTAAGTTGAACCATCGTAAAGTTGAAATATTGTAAGTTGAACCATCGTTAAGTTGAAATATTGTAAGTTGAACCATCGTAAAGTTGAAATATTGTAAGTTGAACCATCGTAAAGTTGAAATATTGTAAGTTGAACCATCGTAAAGTTGAAATATTGTAAGTTGAACCATCGTAAAGTTGAAATATTGTAAGTTGAACCATCGTAAAGTTGAAATATTGTAAGTTGAACCATCGTTAAGTTGAAATATTGTAAGTTGAACCATCGTAAAGTTGAAATATTGTAAGTTGAACCATCATTAAGTTGAAATATTGTAAGTTGAACCATCGTAAAGTTGAAATATTGTAAGTCAAACAATAGTAAGTGGAGGAGCACCTCTGTTTTAGGAGATATGTACAGTATATACAATGCTGCATTGAAATAGGTCAAATAAGAAAGAAGTCTTGGTATACCTTTGATACTTTTGGTATACCTTTGGTGTACCTTTGATATACTTTTTATTTACTTTTGATATACCTTTGATCAGCTGCTAGAGTTTTTCTACTGGAGCCTGGTCATGAGCCAGGCTGGTCTGGTATTAGCCTGGTCAACCAGGGTGTTGCTGTTAGCCCATGATTGAGCAACTACATGCTACAGTCCATCCTTCACTATAACTAGTTTAGTGATGGTCATCCTTCACTATAACTAAAATTATGGAACGGACTGCAACGTACCCCAGTGTTTTGTCTATAATTTCTATATTAATGGTGAGTCAGTTAATGAAAATGTAGCAATAAGATGATAGGGTGTAGCTGTTGCAGAGTGTGGTACAGTTTTAAGCCTGGTTAATCTGCTGCAGGTAAGGTACATCAGTGTTCTCCATGTTTGTTTGTTTCCTGGATGTAAATGTAATATTGTGACTCCAAGCATCATCTGTTGTACTACACTTTTAACATAAAGGAGGGCCCCACTTATACAGCAAGTTAGGTTCCAGGCTACTGTAGGGCCCCACTTATACAGCAGGTTAGGTTCCTGGGTACTGTAGGGCCCCACTTATACAGCAGGTTAGGTTTCTGGGTATTGTATGGCCCCATGTTAGGTTCCAGGCTACTGTAGGGCCCCACTTATACAGCATGTTAGGCTCCAGGCTACCGTAGGGCCCCACTTATACGGCATGTTAGGTTCCAGGCTACCGTAGGGCCCCACTTATACGGCATGTTAGGTTCCAGGCTACTGTAGGGCCCCACTTTTACAGCATGCTAGGCTCCAGGCTACTGTAGGGCCCCACTTATACAGCATGTTAGGCTCCAAGCTATTGCTGTAAAGTGAAAGTTTTTTTTTTCACTTTCAAATGCATATAGGATCCTAATAACATGTTTACACTATCATATATTAAATGAGCAATAGAGCTAGGTCTAAAAAATGTATATACAGTACAGTGGAACCTCTACTTACAAGTGCATCCATGTGCGAGTTTTTCCAGATAGAAGCAGTCGCTCAGTCAATTTTTTGCTTCCAGATGCAAACGGGCCTTAACCCTTTGGGGGTTGACAGGTCCTCTCAGAGACTTGTTCTCAGGGTCGGCCAGATTTCAAAAAAAAAAATTATTTTTTCTTATGAAAAGATAGAGAATCTTTTCCCGATCATAATGACACCAAAAGTATGAAATTTGATGGAAAACTTATAGAATTATGCTCTTGCAAAGTTAGCGGTCTCGATGATGTTTACACATTGGCGATTTTGCCCACTTTGAGCCCTATTTTCGGCCAATTCCAGTGTACTAGTCGACAAAAATCATAACTATTTCGCTAAAACTCCATTTTTTCTATCGAATGAGTGCACTTGTGAAAGAATATTAGACTCACCAGTTGATGTGTATTGGATGCTTGGCATGATTTGTTTACTTTTGAACTTCGGTAAAAATCGAGCATTTCTGCTACTTTGAGCTCAATTTCAAGGTACTTTTCATTGTCAAACCAGTCAAAATCATCATCTTCTTCTTCTTCTTCTTCTTCTTCTTCTTCTTCTTCTTCTTCTTCTTCTTCTTCTTCTTCTTCTTCTTCTTCTTCTTCTTCTTCTTCTTCTTCTTCTTCTTCTTTTTTTCTTCTTCTTCTTCTTCTTCTTCTTCTTCTTCTTCTTCTTCTTCTTCTTCTTCTTCTTCTTCTTCTTCTGATGATGATGATGATGATGATGATGATGATGATGATGATGATGATGATGATGATGATGATGATGATGATGATGATGATGATGATGATGATGATGATGATGATGATGATGATGATGATGATGATGATGATGATGATGATGATGATGATGATGATGATGATGATGATGATGATGATGATGATGATGATGATGATGATGATGATGATGATGATGATGATGATGATGATGATGATGATGATGATGATGATGATGATGATGATGATGATGATGATGATGATGATGATGATGATGATGATGATGATGATGATGATGATGATGATGATGATGATGATGATGATGATGATGATGATGATGATGATGATGATGATGATGATGATGATGATGATGATGATGATGATGACCAGAGCTTTGGTAAGATGGGTAAGGATGGAAATATTGGAAAATGGTGGGAGGGGGGAGAGAGGTAGGATATAAAAGGTAAGTGGCCCAACCACTTTGGTGTAATTTAAAAAGTGTATGTGAAATGATAAGATATTCTTTAAGGGGTATAATACTAACCCATCAGAGTCACATAGATATAACAGATATATAAGTGCATGACTCTGAATTGGTAGTAATTATACAAGTTGCAATTGCTTTTTTTTTTTTTTTTTTTTTTTTTTTTTCTCTCTCTGTAATATGTCTTCCATTCTATAAAATGAGACCAAGAAAACTAGAATACAACAATAAATACCATACAAAAATACAGTGCGAAGTCACTGTTTTAATCTAAAAACACGGTCAAAGTTTTTTTTTTCTCATTACGCACTGTGTGCTGCAGGATTTTTTTTATAGTGCACACACTGACCACATAGACCCATTCTTACATATGTAGGCCTACCAGCTTTCTCTCACTAGATTTGAGGGTGCTAGAATTTAGGCGTCGTACTAGTACGTCAAAAACCCTGGGTCGTAAGACGTACTAGTACGTCCGAAGCCCCCAAAGGGTTAAGGGAGGTTCCTTGACGCTGGTGAAGGGCTCTTGCTCTTGATCTAGGGAATTGGATCTCAGTTGTTGGACTATCTTATTGAAACTTGGGCAATGTATGATGGAAAGATGGTTCTTAGCTTACACCAAAAATGAGAGAAATCAGACCATAAATAAAGGAGTTCACTTCTCAGCCATTAGCAGCCCCTTAGCGGTATATTTTCGTATGGTTTTTATGGTTGTATTCTCATTTTTTTGGTCTCATTTGATAGAAATGGATATTTTGATTGGTTTCACAATGAAAAGTACCTTGAGATTAAGCTCAAAGTAGGAGAAATGTTTGATTCTTTGGCGATGTTCAAGAGTAAACAAATGAAGTCACTGTCCAATACCTGCCTGATTGGCATTGCCCCTCAACCTTCACATATTGGAAAGCTCTTCAACACCTTAGCCGAAGTGGGAGCAGACATCATGAAGCAGCAGTGGCAGACTTCATGAAGCAGCAGTGGCAGACATCATGAAGCAGCAGTGGCAGACATCATGAAGCAGCAGTGGCAAAGTGTAGCATTAAGAGTGTAGCAATTAACCCTTTGAGGGTTTCGGACGTACTAGTACGTCTTACGACCCAGGGTTTTTGACGTACTAGTACGCCTAAATTCTAGCACCCTCAAATCTAGTGAGAGAAAGCTGTTAGGCCTGCATATGAAAGAATTGGTCTATGTGGTCAGTGTGCGCAGTATGAAAAAAATCCTGCAGCACACAGTGCGTAATGATAAAAAAAAAAAATTGACCGTGTTTTTGAATTAAAACAACGACTTTGCACTGTATTTTCGTATGGTATTTATTGTTGTATTGTAGTTTTCTTGGTCTCATTTTATAGAATGGAAGACATTACAGAAATTGAGATGATTTTGACTGGTTTGACACTGAAAAGTACCTTGAAATTGAGCTCAAAGTAGCAGAAATGCTCGATTTTTACCAAAGTTCAAAAGTAAACAAATCATGCCAAGCGGCCAATACACATCAGCTGGTGAGTCTAATATTCTTTCACAAGTGTGCTGATATTATTTATACCATTTCCACACTAATGCAGTAGTCTGCATAACAGTAAATCTTATTTTTTTTGTAAGAAAAATTCAAAGTAGAAAGCCAAAGAAATATAAGAGGGGCCTGGGGATGTGACTAACGAACAGAGAACTTTTTATTTTAGTGCCAGGAATGTCTTTCTTGTTTATTCTGGACCCTATTCGAAAACTGGTATCTTTTGAAATGTGTGTGAAATTGGCAAAATTGCTAAATTCTGACCACTTTATTGGATAGTTGAAATCGTTAAATGGGTGGTTTCTTGTACTCATTCGATAGAAAAAATGGAGTTCTAGCGAAATAGTTATGGTTTTTGTTGACTAGTGCACTGGAATTGGCCGAAAATAGGGCTCAAAGTGGGCAAAATCGCCAATGCGTAAACATCGTCTAGACCGCTAACTTCGCGAGCGCATAATTCCGTAAGTTTTCCATCAAATTTCATACTTTTGGTGTCATTATGATCGGGAAAAGATTCTCTATCTTTTCATAAGAAAAAAATTTTTTGTTTTTGAAATTTGGCCGACCCTGAGAACAAGTTTCTGAGAGGACCTGTCGACCCTCAAAGGGTTAAGTGTAGCATTAAGAGTGTAGCACTTATAAGTCACTCTGTCTGACTTTTTTGGGTTAACCTAGGTTCTCTACACATGTAGTCAGTAGCAGGGATGGCCGCTGTGGTAACCCTATAAACCCCAACAACAATAATGGCTGCTATCGCCACCACTAGACACATATGTAGTGACATGTATTTTATTCATTCTAGTGTATATATCATGTTTGTATGTTATTAATATTGTTTATTGTGTCATATTACATGATATGATAAATAAGTCATTTAGTTGATATTAGGGAAATTATTGAAGTATTTTCTCGTGCCTGAAATTCCACTGGAACGAATTAATTCCATTTCAGTTAATTTAAATAAGGAAAATTGACTCTGCAAACGAGCAAATCCAGATGTGAGCAAGGTCATGGAACGGATTAAACTCGTAAGTAGAGGTTCCACTGTACACACTTTACTTACCTTAAAATATTTTTAGACTTACAGATCCTTCATCACAAATCCGGCATCATTGGGACCTGTAGTGTGCCAGATTACTGAGTTTGCCAGATTACAGAGTGGTTAGGTTAGAATACACTTAATAAAATTACCCAACTTGACTTACACAAAAGTTCATTGAATATCGGCAAAAATCGAACATTTCTGCTGCTTTGAGCTCAATTTCAAGGTACTTTTTGTCATGAAAGCAGTCAAATCATGTCTATTTTTGTAATATATCTTCCATTCTATCAAATGAGCCAAAAAAAGTGAGAATACAACCATAAAAACCATACAAAAATATACTGCAAAGCGGCAGCTAATGGCTGAGAAGTGAATTCCCTTATTTATCGTCCGTCTTTTTTATTTTTGTTGTACGTTAAGAAGCATCTTTCCATCATACATTGCCCAAGTTTCAATGAGATAGCCCAACAAACAACTGAGAGAAAAAAATATTTACCAAAAATCATATATGGCAAGCCTAAGCCAGGTACTGGAAATAAGTCACTTTGTCTGACTTTTCTGGGTTATCCCAGGTTCTCTATACATACGCTGCTATGTATAATAATCTATGTAACTGTATTTGTGTATACCTGAATAAACTTATTTACTTCTAGTCTGTCAACTGAGTACAAGAAACCGCCCATTCACTTATTTCAACTACCCAATAAAGTGGTCAGAAATTGGCAATTTGGCCGATTTCACACACATTTCAACAGATGCCAATTTCAAAATAGGGTCCAGTATAAACAATGCAGACATTCCTGGCACTAAAATAACATTTTCTCTGTTCATTAGTCACAGCTCCTGGCCCCTCTTATATTACTCTTGCTTACCATTTGGAATTTTTATTCACAAAAAATAGAAGATTCACTGTTATGCAGACTACTGCATTATTGTAATAATTGTATAAATAATGTCAATCCATTCTTGACTCCGTATTGGAATTTAGACTGTCAGGCGTAGAGGTATTGGACGGTGTTTACTCTTGAGCTTCGCTAAAGAATAGAACATTTTTGCTACTGTGAGCGCAATTTCAAGGTACTTTTTGTCTTGAAAGCAATCAAAATCTTATCTATTTCTGTAATATATCTTTCATTCTATCAAATGAGACTGAAAAAATGAGAATATAACCATAAAAAACCTACAAAAATATACCGCTAAGCGGCCGTTAATGGCTGAGAAGTGAACTCCGCTATTTATGGTCTGATTTCTTTCATTTTTGGTGTACCTTAAGAAGTATCCTTCCATCATACATTGCCCAAGTTTCAATAAGATAACCCAACAAACAACCGAGAAAATAATAATAATAATAATAATAATAATAATAATAATAATAATAATAATAATAATAATAATAGTAATAATTTTATTTACTACACGTACATGTACAAGGTATACAGGCCTAGCTGACATCAGTGACATACTACTGTATAGAAAGCCGCTTGTTATGCAGAGTATTTCAAGAAAATTAGGTCAGTGTCCCATGATAACACCCACACTAATCGGTTAACACCCAGGTACCCATTTACTGATGGGTAAATATAGACAACAGGTGTAAAGAAACATGCCTAATGTTTCTACCCTGGCTGAGAATCGAATATTTACCAAAAATCATGTATGGCTAACCCAAGCCAGGTACTAAAAATAAGCCACGTTGACTTTTTTGGGTTATCCTAGGTTCTCTACACATATGCTGCTATGTGTGATAATCTATATAGAGAAGATAACTTTTTTGTTTCAGGTTTATGGTGCAGTACGAGTGTATATCACAGTTACCCCTGTGCTACACTCTGTTTTCTCTAATATAAGCCACCAAGACAAGGATAGGAGAATGGTATTTGTATACCATATATCCTCTTCATACCTCCTTCGAACTGCTCGGTGTTATGCCAAATATTATTCATTCTGGAGTATTTAACATGTTTTATGTTATTTATATTGTTTCTTATGTCATATTAGATCAATTCTGATAGGCAAATAAGCTGTAGTGTTGATATTAGCATAATAATAAAGCATATTCTCCTGCTTCATGAGACTGAGCTCATGGCAACTGACAGTGGCTTCAAAGCCACCTTATCTTTAATGGATAATGTACTGTGTAGGTGCTTTACATAATGAGAAGCATTTCTTTTATTCATTGGAACCATGGCTAGGGCTAAAAGTAAGCAGGTTAAAACAATAAATGGAGAAAAAGAAATTGGAATGACTTATGCAGCAAGTAGCACCACCAAACAGTACCAGCAGGTTAGTGTGGCGACTCTGGAAATTTGAAATTATGCTAGCCAAAATTAGTGCCAAATAACTGATTGCCGGATTTGTGATGGCGGACCTGTAGCTTATAGTGAGTGGTGACTATATTTATTGTAGCAAAGCACTGTAAAATGAGGCCTTCCTGTATTTATGTTATCGCTTGTTTGTGTGATCTTTGATTCCCTGTTATCTCTGCTACTTTTAAAACTTCAAGAATGACTCGCTCTTTGCAGCAGAAACTTTAGATGCTTGATTGTTCCAATGTTGACCACTGCCAGGTCACAACTTTGTGTTTGATATGCTGGTTCTCTCCTACCAAGGTACATATTGTGGTCCATTGTGACACTGGTTCTCCCCTACTAAGGTATTGTGGTCCATTGTGAAGCACTGTCAGGTCACAACTCTCTTTTTTGACACTGGTTCTCTCCTGCCAAGGTACTGTCAGCCCCTAAAATTAAACACATTCACTATCACATAATCAGTAAGTCATGTGCTACAGCACAAACATAATACAGCCTCTCCTTACTTTACGATGTACTTGTTTACCAATGCCTTGGACTTATGATGGGCTCTCTGACCAGTATTTAAACCTAAATACAGAGAGCCCTCGAGATTCGTAAGCCTCTTGCTTCGTAAATTTCGACTTTTGACAACTTTTTTCGTCAAAATATAGCTTCGCGGTTCGTAATTTGCCTCGCCATTCATTGCTCGTCTGGAATGCATACAAGTGGCCTTTCAGTGTCCACACCACACAAAGGCGCCTCACACACCATTCCCAGTCAGTATGGCATTGTTTATTGGCGAGTGACCATCACCCCACACGTTCATAAGATACATTCCATAATAATCCATTGTTTTTTGTGCTTGCAACTGCTAAATAAGCCACCTTGGGCCAAAAGAAACCTCCTAGTGACAGCCCTTTGCTAAAGAAGGCGAGAAACATGATAGAATTCAAGAAAGAACACACCAGCCAGGGTACTTCCCCACACACACGATTTGATTTGAGCGGGACTTGCACGTGTGAATAGAATCATCAAAGCTTATTGCCTTGATAATGGAGTTGCTGTACATAATCTGGGACTTTCTATATACATTGTAGTATGTCATTGATGTCAGCTATGGTCTGTATAAGTTGTACCATGTACATGTAGAAATAAGATTATTATTATTATTATTACATCTTTGGAGAAACGTGTGTGTAAGCACATGAAAGCACTCGGGTATTTTTGCATAGTTTAAAATGTGTAAATTACATAGGATAACCCAAAAGTCTTCATTGTTTTGGATGTGTTTTTTTTCAGGGTCATTTACAAAAAAACTGCATCACATAGATGGACTTTATAAAGGATGTAACTGTAGGAGGTAGATGAATAATTGTACACCATCAGTGTGTTGCGTTCTAACCGGTAACATTGTGTTGTAGAAGGTAGAGGAATAATGTGTACATTGTGTGTTGTGTTGTAACCAGTAACATGTGTGTTTGTTGGTGTGTTGTAGAAGGTAGAGGAATAATGTGCACACTGTGTGTTGTGTTGTAACCAGTAACACATGTATGTTTGCTGGTTGTGTTGTAGAAGGTAGAGGAATAAAATACGTATACAGTGTCAGTGTGTTGTGTTCTAACCAGTAACACTTGTGTGTTTGTTGGTGTGTTGCAGGGAATGCTTGACATGTTCATCTCTCCGGCGGGAGGTGAGCCTAGCACAGTCTTGCATGCCCCTGCCACTTCTGGACAGTGCTTGCAGAGGAAGCGGAAGCTGGACCAAACTCTCAGTGGCTACGTCGATGCTGTGCCCAGCTACACAGTGACTGCCACAGCTCTACCCTCCCACACGCTTGCTGCTAAGCACCTCTCTCATCAGGTGAGCTTCATGTCCACCTTGTCTGTGTTGCCTCATGCCCACCATCATCTTAATGTAAGTGGTTCAGGCGGTGTGCTAGAGACAGTTGGTGCACAGCCAACTGGTGATTAAGGAATTACAGGTGTTGCTTTTTACGATGGCTCAACTTGTGGTATTTTGACTGTGATGGTTCAACTTGCAATATTTTGATTCTACGATGGTTCGACTTGCGATATTTCAACTGTACGATGGTTTGACTTGCAAAATTTCAACTCCGCGATGGCTCAGTTTGCGACATCTCCACTCGATGATGGTCCAACTTGTGACATTTTGACTTTGTGATGATTCAACTTGCAATAATTAAACTTTATGATGGTTCGACTTGCAATATTTTGACTATGATGGTTCAGTGGTGTTGCACATTCAGTACTCATCAAACTTTAAATTTTCTTCTGGTCCTCCGGGCTACTGATATCTAGTACAATTATTTATTGACTTTTTAATGCTGGTATTTAATTACAGTAATTATTTGTTTATTGACTTATTTATCATACAGTGGACCCTCTGTTATCGGCCGTTCTTGTTACCGGTCAACTCAGTGATCGGCCAGTTTTTCGGCTCCCGGTGATCAGCCGTTATTTCAGTGATCGCCTATTTTGGATGCGTCCATCCGCCGGCTGGGGCTGAGTCTTTCGGTGCGTGAGGAAGCTTCTGCTCATGTACATCCAAACATTTTTTTTTGCAGTGCAACTGCAAAATAAGTAACCATAGCTCCAAAGAAAGTTCCTGGTCAAGTTCCTGAGGTAAACAAAGTGAGAAACAACATGGAATTTAAGCGTGAAGTGTAGCAGGCATGCAGGAAGTGTAGCAGGCATGCAGGAAGTGTAGCAGGCATGCAGGAAGTGTGGCAGGCATGCAGGAAGTGTGGCAGGCATGCAGGAAGTGTGGCAGGCATGCAGGAAGTGTAGCAGGCATGCAGGGAGTGTAGCAGGCATGCAGGAAGTGTAGCAGGCATGCAAGGAGTGTAGCAGGCATGCAAGGAGTGTAGCAGGCATGCAAGAAGTTTAGCAGGCATGCAGGGAGTGTAGCAGGCATGCAAGTAGTGCAGCAGGCATGCAGGGAGTGTAGCAGGCATGCAAGGAGTGTAGCAGGCATGCAGGGAGTGTAGCAGGCATGCAAGAAGTGTAGCAGGCATGCAGGGAGTGTAGCAGGCATGCAGGGAGTGTAGCAGGCTTGCAGGGAGTGTAGCAGGCTTGCAGGGAGTGTAGCAGGCATGCAGGGAGTGTAGCAGGCATGCAGGGAGTGTAGCAGGCATGCAGGGAGTGTAGCAGGCATGCAGGGAGTGTAGCAGGCATGCAGGGAGTGTAGCAGGCATGCAGGGAGTGTAGCAGGCATGCAAGGAGTGTAGCAGGCATGCAAGGAGTGTAGCAGGCATGCAAGGAGTGTAGCAGGCATGTAGGGAGTGTAGCAGGCATGCAAGAAGTGTAGCAGGCATGCAGGGAGTGTAGCAGGCATGCAGGGAGTGTAGCAGGCATGCAAGTAGTGTAGCAGGCACGCAGGGAGTGCAACAGGCATGCAAGAAGTGTAGCAGGCATGAGGGAGTTTAGCAGGCATGCAAGAAGTGTAGCAGGCATGCAGGGAGTGCAGCAGGCATGCAGGGAGTGTAGCAGGCATGCAGGAAGTGTAGCAGGGATGCAGGAAGTGTAGCAGGCATGCAAGTAGTGTAGCAGGCATGCAAGTAGTGTAGCAGGCATGCAAGGAGTGTAGCAGGCATGCAGGGAGTATAGCAGGCAAGCAGGAAGTGTAGCAGGCATGCAGAAAGTGTAGCAGGCATGGTGGGAGTGTAGCAGGAATGTAGAGAGTGTAGCAGGCATGTAAGGAGTGTAGCAGGCATGCAGGAAGTGTAGCAGGCATGCAGGGAGTGTAGCAGGCATGCAGGGAGTGTAGCAGGCATCCAGAGTGTGTAGCAGGCATGCAGTGTGTGTAGCAGGCATGCAGGGCGTGTAGCAGGCATGCAGGGCGTGTAGCAAGCATACAGGATGTGTAGCAGGCATGCAGAGTGTGCATCAGGAATGCAGGGAGTGTAGCAGGAGTGTAGCAGGCATGTAGGGGGTGTAGCAGGAATGCAGGGAATGTTACAGGCATGCAAGGAGTGTAACAGGCATGCAGGAAGTGTAGCAGGCATGCAGGAAGTGTAGCAGTCATGCAGGAAGTGTAGCAGGCATGCAGGAAGTGTAGTAGGCATGCAGGGAGTGTAGCAGGCATGCAGAAGTGTAGCAGGCATGCAGGGAGTGTAGCAGGCATGCAGAAGTGTAGCAGACATGCAGGGAGTGTAGCAGGCATGCAGAAGTGTAGCAGGCATGCAAAAGTGTAGCAGACATGCAGGGAGTGTAGCAGGCATGCAGAAGTGTAGCAGGCATGCAGAAGTGTAGCAGACATGCAGGGAGTGTAGCAGGCATGTAGGAAGTGTAGCAGACATGCAGGGAGTGTAGCAGGCATGCAGAAGTGCAGCAGGCATGCAGAAGTGTAGCAGGCATGCAGAAGTGTAGCAGGCATGCAGGGAGTGGAGCAGGCATGCAGGGAGTGTAGCAGGCATGCAGGAAGTGTAGCAGGCATACAGGGAGTGTAGCAGGCATGCAGAAGTGTAGCAGACATGCCGGGAATGTAGCAGGCATGCAGGAAGTGTAGCAGACATGCAGGGAGTGTAGCAGGCATGCAGAAGTGTAGCAGGCATGCAGAAGTGTAGCAGGCATGCAGGGAGTGTAGCAGGCATGCAGGGAGTGTAGCAGGCATGCAGAAGTGTAGCAGGCATGCAGAAGTGTAGCAGGCAGCATTAGTCTTCAGTAAAGGTATGTAATACTGATTTAACCCTTTGACTGTCGCAAGCCCCTTTCTGAAACTGGCATTCTATGTCGCAAAATATTTAAAAAAAAAAAAAATGATTTTTCTTACCTGGTATTCTTTTATTTACTCCAGTTTGAAGGTTTCTTGTATTTTCCAATATTTTTCTTTTCTAAGTAACTTATGTGGCCTGTGAGACCAAAGTAACGTACGTGTACATTGTTCAAATATGCACTCATTGTTTACAACACAATAACAACAAACATTATCACTATTAGTTTCTCTATAAAACTTTTTTACACAAACAATACAAAACATTGTTTATTACTATTGTTCCATAATATATATACATATGTACAGTCACTGAACATGTTCCTAAAACTGCTGCAGCTTGTGGAACTCTTTGGAACATGGGTATATGCAGAGTGGCACTTGACACTCCTCACACATAAAACGAGTGTCTCTGCGTGTTTGTAGGCGTTTTGTGGTATGTCCACATACAAAACACCTCTTCTGAGCACTTTTCTTGAAATCAGTAGGAGGCAGTTGTATGGGGTAGTGATCACCAGGCCTCAAACAAGATGGCGTGTGTTGGTAATTTCGTGGGTGCTGGTCTATTGCAGGTGTTGCTCCTTGGTACTTGGCAATTATTTGTCTGATGACTGACAAACAAAATTCACCATACTTTGGTTTGTTGTTGGTCGTCAACTTGTTTATGTTATAAGTATTTAGCATGGAAATATCAACAAGATGGAAAAAAAGTTTTATATACCACTTATAACTCTTGCGTACACAATCAGCAAACCCAATCTGCATGTCACATTTGTCCACTAAGTGCATATTGAGGTTGTAGTCCATGACAGCTGCAGGTTTTAGAATGGGTTTATCGGTCTCTCTATTGTGCCTGCCAGTGTGTGCCATTTCGTTTCGGTGAACTGATGTCAACAATGTTACATCACGTTTGTCATGCCACCGAAATGCCACAATGTCATTGGCAGCAAAGGCTTGCACCTCACCTCTGCGAGTGCCAGCATCAAACCTTGGCATATGTTTACGATTACCACGCACTGTGCCACACACGTCTGTCAGGTTCACTCGCAAGAAATCACTGACTATAGGGCTTGTGTACCAGTTATCAGTAAATAAAATATGCCCCTTACCAAGATATGGTTCCATCATTGTTCGAACCACATCACCAGAGATATCCAATAACTTTCTGGTATCTCTCAATGTATTATTGCCAGTGTACACAATGATATCCAAAATGAGACCACTTTTGCAATCACACAGTACAAATAACTTTGTACCAAAGCATTTCCTTTTGCTTGGTATGTTTTGCTTGAATGAGAGTCTTCCCTTGAATAAAATCAAAGATTCGTCAATAACAAACTTCCTGAAGGGATAAAAATACATGCAACACTTTTGTTTCATGTACATAAACACATTTCTGATCTTATATAACCTGTCGCTTCTGTCAGGCCTGGTTTTGTCTTGATACGTAACAGTATCAAGAAACGATTCACACCTATAATGTCACTAAAACCTGGGGTTGAAAGGCATTCTGTTGACCAGTATGTGTTACTGTGTGCTTATACACATGTGGCATAAGCATTATTGTGGCAAAAAACAGGTACATCTCTGTCACAGCTGTGTCTTTCCACTGGTGTAGCCGTGATCTTGGTGAGAGAATTGTATTTGCAATGGTGTACTCATGTGCTGGTTTGTGTTGGTTTCCCTGACAATAATGTCCATCAGGGGTTCATCGAAGAATAACTGAAAGCATTCCAGTTCAGTAGCATTGTTCCCAGGTGTACACGATGGCCGTATTCCACTTTGTGTTTCATCAAAGTCATGGGGACTGGGAACAAACTCATCACCTTGCTGCCAATCCCAGATGCAGTCTGCTGGTGGGTTCTGGATATTGAAATGTGGTTGTGCAGGTTGTAGGAGTGTGGGGTTGGGTGAGGCTGGTTGTGGCCCGCTGCCGGTGCCACATGACTCATGCCACCATCACTATCACCACCACCGCCTGCTGCCTCACTCGCATCATTCATACCCATCGTAACAATATCGTCATCTTCACTATCAGGTCGTGGTGTAGGGCCACGGGATGTGCTCTGAGATTTACTCCTTCCCCTTGGAACAGCATATGAAACACTACCAGACCGCATGCTACATTGTATATACAGTGGACCCCCGCATACCGTTGGCCTTACATAACGTTAAATCCGCATACCGATACATTTTATCGCTAAGATTTTGCCTCGCATACCGCTAAAAAACCCGCTCAACGCTGTTCGTCCGAGACGCGTCTAATGTGCGGCCTTAGCCAGCCTCACATGTTCCGCCGGTGGCATTGTTTACCAGCCAGCCTCCGCGGTAACATCCAAGCATACAATCGGAACATTTCGTATTATTACAGTGTTTTTGGTGATTTTATCTGCAAAATAAGTGACCATGGGCCCCAAGAAAGCTTCTAGTGCCAACCCTACAGGAATAAGGGTGAGAATTACTATAGAGATGAAGAAAGAGATCATTGATAAGTATGAAAGTGGAGTGCGTGTCTCCGAGCTGGCCAGGTTGTATAGTAAACCCCAGTCAACCATCGCTACTATTGTGGGCAACAAAAAGGCAATCAAGGAAGCTGTTCTTGCCAAAGGTTCAACTGTGTTTTCGAAACAGAGATCGCAAGTGATGGAAGATGTTGAGAGACTCTTATTGGTGTGGATAAATGAAAAACAGATAGCAGGAGATAGCATCTCTCAAGTGATCATAAGTGAAAAGGCTAGGAAGTTGCATCAGGATTTAATTAAAAAAATGCCTGCAACTAGTGATGATGTGAGTGAATTTAAGGCCAGCAAAGGTTGGTTTGAGAGATTTTAGAAGCGTAGTGGCATACATAGTGTGATAAGGCATGGTGAGGCTGCCAGTTCGGACCACAAAGCAGCTGAAAAATATGTGCAGGAATTCAAGGAGTACATAGACAGTGAAGGACTGAAACCTGAACAAGTGTTTAATTGTGATGAAACAGGCCTGTTTTGGAAGAAAATGCCAAGCAGGACCTACATTACTCAGGAGGAAAAGGCACTCCCAGGACATAAGCCTATGAAAGACAGGCTTACTCTGTTGATGTGTTCCAATGCTAGTGGTGATTGCAAAGTGAGGCCTTTATTAGTGTATCACTCAGAAACTCCCAGAGCGTTCAGGCAAAAGAATATCCTCAAGGCTAATTTGTGTGTGCTGTGGAGGGCAAACAGTAAGGCATGGGTCACTAGGGACTTTTTCTATGACTGGTTACACCATGCATTTGCCCCCAATGTGAAAGATTACCTAACTGAAAAGAAATTAGACCTTAAGTGCCTCCTGGTGTTAGACAATGCCCCTGGTCATCCTACAGACGTGGCAGAGCAACTTTATGGAGACATGAAGTTCATTGAGGTGAAGTTTTTGCCTCCTAATACCACTCCTCTCCTGCAGCCCATGGACCGGCAGGTTATTGCAAACTTCAAAAAACTGTACACAAAAGCTCTGTTTGAAAGGTGCTTTGTAGTGACCTCAGAAACTCAACTGACTCTAAGAGAGTTTTAGAGAGATCACTTTAATATCCTCAATTGTGTAAACCTTATAAGTAAGGCTTGGGAGGGAGTGACTAAGAGGACCTTGAACTCTGCTTGGAAGAAACTGTGGCCAGAATGTGTAGACAAAAGGGATTTTGAAGGATTTGAGGCTAACCCTGAGAGGAGTATGCCAGTTGAGGAATCAATTGTGGCATTGGGGAAGTCCTTGGGGTTGGAGGTTAGTGGGGATGATGTGGAAGAGTTGGTGGAGGAGGACAATGAAGAACTAACCAATGATGAGCTGCTAGATCAACTTCAACAGCAAGAGGCCAGACCTGAGGAAACTGGTTCGGAGGAGGGGAGAGAGAAATTGAAGAAGTTGCCTACTACAAAGATTAAGGAAATCTGTGCGATGTGGCTGAAAGTGCAAACCTTTATGGATGAAAATCACCCTCACACAGCTATTGCAAGCCGTGCTGGTGACTATTACACTGACAATGTTGTGAAACACTTTAGGGAAGTCATAAAGGAACGAGAGGTACAGGCCACTATGGACAGATATGTTGTGCGACAGAAGTCCAGTGACTCTGAAGCTGGTCCTAGTGGCATTAAAAGAAGAAGGGAAGTAACCCCAGAAAAGGACTTGACACCTCTAGCCTTAATGGAAGGGGATTCCCCTTCTAAACATTAAGACTCTCTCCTCCTCCCATCCCATCAATCATCACCAGATCTTCAATAAAGGTAAGTGTCATGTAATTGTGCATGCCTTTTTCAGTTTGTGTGTATTAAAATTAATATTTCATGTGGTAAAAATGTTTTTTTTTCATACTTTGGGGTGTCTTGCACAGATTAATTTGATTTCCATTATTTCTTATGGGGAAAATTCATCCGCATAACAATAATTTCGCATAACAATGAGCTCTCATGAACGGATTAATATTGTTATGCGGGGGTCCACTGTACTGCCGCTTCACTGGGGAATATTCACCCTCACTGTCACAACTAGAACTGCTTTCAGTAACTTTGAAATCACTATCACTATCACTTTCACTGCTCACATCTGAGTCTTGTACACGGGCAAATAGTTTCCTCTTTCGTCCTGGTACAGGTGAACGTGAACGTGAACGAGCCGGCCCAGCACCAGAGGTACCTCGGAAGGTCGTGGGTCATCTCGGTTTTCATCACCAATTACGTTATCCTGGGCACTTTTTTCTGTCACACCTGCTTGAAAACCATGGAATTCACTTTCACTGACACTTCCATCGCTGTTAGAGCTATCACTTGGGAACAAAAGACTTCCAATCCACCGAGGAGTGAGGTACTTCTTACTGCGAGGCATGGTGAAAATGGACTACCAAGATGGCGTTCCCACAAAGCACCACTGAGTCCCAGATTTTTTTCACAGGGTGCACACCCACCACTCAGACCCATTCTCTCTCATGTAGGCCTACCAGCTTTCTCCCGCTCGATTTGAAGCTGCCCATGGCCGGGCTCAGAGAGTAGATATACCCTCGAAATTCTTCAAAGGCTAGAATTTACGCGTATAAATACATCAGAAACAGTGGCGCGTAAGACGTATATATACGACGTAAACAGTCAAAGGGTTAATTGTTAAAAAAATTATTTTTTTGTGGATGTTTTTGGAACATTAATTGTATTTTAAATTAATTTTTATGGGAAATATTATTTTGGATTACGGCCGATAATCGAGGGTCCATTGTATATTCATATTCAACTTACAACATTTTCAATTTATGATATTTACAACTTAGGATATTTACAACTTACAATATTTACAACTTACAATATTTACAAATTAAACTTTGGAAAGAGCTGAGGTAGTACAAAATCTCCTAGCCTGTAAAACTGATTTGCGTAAAAAAAAAGGAATGTTTTACACTTTGTATGGTTAGAGAAGATTTTGTGGGATTTTTAACCCAGAGGGTTAGCCACCCAGGATAACCCAGGGTAGGGAGTGTTAGCCACCCAGGATAACCCAGGGTAGGGAGTGTTAGCCAGTCAGGATAACCCAGGGTAGGGAGTCTTAGCCAGCCAGGATAACCCAGGGTAGGGAGTGTTAGCCAGCCAGGATAACCCAGGATAGGGATGGTTAGCCACCCAGGATAACAAAGGGTAGGGATGGTTAGCCACACAGGATAATGCAGGGTATGGAGGGTTATTCACCCAGGAAAGCCTAAGAAAGTTAGTGCATCATCGAAGGCTGTCCGTCTTAATTCCATTGTAGTCCTTCAATCTTGTCCTCCAAGATGCCACCCACACCAGTCAACTAACACCCAAGTACCTACTTACTGCTAGGTGAACACTGACAGCAGGTGTAAGGTGACTTAACACCCAGGTATACTGCAGGAAGAAGTATACTGCAGGAAGTATACCGCAAGAAGTATAACACAGGAAGCATACCGCAGGAAGTATACTGCAGGCAGTATACCACAGGAAGCATACTGCAGGAAGCATACTGCAGGAAGCATACTGCAGGAAGTATACTGCAGGCAGTATACCGCAGGAAATATACTGCAGGAAGAAACCGTTGTAAGAACAGTGGCTAGTGTTCCAGCTAGCTGCTCAAAGTTATGAGACATCTGGAGTCTAACCTTCTAGCTTTGGTGTCTTTTTGAGCATTGAACTAACAACTAGTTAATAGTCCAAGTCTGACCAAAACGTTGCATGTGTGGGTTGTGTAAATACTTCATCATAGTGAGGAACTTTATTCTGCTTCCCCTACTATCCCATCTTGTATATATGTACACCTATGCAGGACAACCACAGGGGAGTTGAATGATAGCTCTAGGCCTTTCATGTTGCAATCACATCTTCAGGAGCTTTCAGTGTTGCAGAAATGAGTAGGAAGTCCAGGTAGACTCATTCAGGGGGACGTCGTATCTACCTGGACTTTCTACCCGTTTGAAGATGTGTTGATTGCAACGTGAAAGGCCTAGAGCTGTCAGTCAGTTCTCCCTATGTATGTTTTGCATTTTGCAGTGCTTTTTTGCTATTATTGCACAAATACAACTGGTACATAAGTCCAAAGGATACAGTGATGGTACAAGAATGTGATTGGTGTAAGATACAAAATATGAGAAATTACAGTATCTGTGTGGTTTTAGAATTTGCTTGGAGGGAATTGAATGAAAGTCGTAGAGCTATCATTCAAGTCCCCCTGTGGGGGGATTTGAATGATTATTACACAAATACACCAATGTACTTTCATCACATAAAATGGCACATAAGTTTGATGGATGTAATTGGTAAAATACAAAATACGAGAAGTTACAGTACAGTAAGTCCTTGACTTACAAGCACCTTGACAATCTTCTGTATTTTGTATAATATTATATAATTATTGTGTATAATATCATTATTATACACAATACAAAAGGTCCCCAATGTGTTTGTAAGTTGAAGACTCCTGTATTATGAATATTACACACAATTCAGGAGGTCCCCAATATGTTTGTAAGTCGAGGGCTTACTGTATCTGTGTTGTTTTGTTTTAGAATTTGCTTGGAGGGAGTTGATGGAAAGCGGAGGCGCGATGATGTGTTGGTCAGTTGCACAGCTTTACAGCTGCTAGCCAGTGAACATGTTAAACACTGTAAGCCATCACATCTATTGTCACTTCCCACGACTCAGCAAGTATCAGGTATTATTGCTTTTATCACCCTTCCATTCAGTCTGCGAGCAGGTGCAATGTTGCCCATGTCCATCCATCCGTCTCTCCCTCCGTCCGTCTGACAGTCTGTGCCAAATTCCATAGCTGTGCAGTTGACTAAAATTGGCTTGACATTCTGTCATTCTCCCAGATATTATTGCTTTTATGCCCTTTCTATTTACTCTGCAAGCAGGTGTAATGTTGCCCATGTCCGTTCATCCATCCGTCCCTCCGTTCTCCATCCGATAGTGTGCCGAATTCCATATCTGTGTTGTTGATTATGACTGGCTTGATCCTTTGACCCTGGGAGGCAGGGGGGGGGGGCACGATCCAGTGATTCAGAGTGATCCTTTCCTCCCTCACATCATACCTGATCCTCTTTCATTCCCAGCTGCTTTATATTAACCATAATGACATTACAGTTGCTCCTTGACTTGCGATGGGGTTTTGTGTTGATGAATCCATCGTTTGTGAGTTAAAATATCGTAAGTCGAGGATCACCTGTACTTCTGACCCTTTCAATAACCTGTGCTTAAATGTCATTCTCCTGTGTGTGGGTTATTGGCGTATTGTTCCACTCATGGTGTTGTGCGTTTGTATCCATTAAAATCAAGTGTTGTTCCAGTCACTGTATTGTGCATTCATATCTGTTACAGTTGTGTATTGTTCCAGTCATGGTTTTAGTGCCTTTGTATCCTTTAAAATCGTGTATTGTTCCAATTTTGGTGTTGTGCGCTCGTATGCGTTACATTTGTGTATTGTTCCAGTCATTATATTGTGCGTTTGTATCCGTTAAAATTGTGTACCGTTCTGGTCATGGTGTTAGTGTGTTCGTATTCGTTACAATGTACAAGTTGGAATAGCAACTTTCCCATCGTTCAACAGAAGTAAGTTGTGAAGAATTGACGAGTTCGTTATTGGTTCGTCATTCCTTATGAAATCATGAGGAACAACAAACCAGTAACAAGCCATGGAATGAGCTTGAATCCCAACCATTCCAAGATTTGTTTTATTGTTGTTTATTCTTAAAACTTTCATTGTCTTTGAGGGTTGTTTGTACTGGCAATATACCTGAGCACAACACTGTCATGTCTAGTAGTTATTATATACACTGTCATGTCTGGTAGTTAATATATACACTGTCATCTCTAGAAGTTAATATATACACTGTTTACCCTGTTCCTCTCCATACTAAATGATCCACATGGCAGTGGATCAAGCCACCAGCAGTTTTAAATGATCCACATGGTGGTAGATCAAGCCACGAAGTCTTAAATGATCCACATGGTAGTGGATCAAGTCACCACCAGTCCTGAATGATCCACATGGTGGTAGTGGATCAAGTCACCACCAGTCCTGAATGATTCACATGGTGGTAGTGGATCAAGTCACCACCAGTCCTGAATGATCCACATGGTGGTAGTGGATCAAGTCACCACCAGTCCTGAATGATTCACATGGTGGTAGTGGATCAAGTCACCACCAGTCCTGAATGATTCACATGGTGGTAGTGGATCAAGTCACCACCAGTCCTGAATGATCCACATGGTGGTAGTGGATCAAGTCACCACCAGTCCTGAATGATCCACATGGTGGTAGTGGATCAAGTCACCACCAGTCCTGAATGATTCACATGGTGGTAGTGGATCAAGTCACCACCAGTCCTGAATGATTCACATGGTGGTAGTGGATCAAGTCACCACCAGTCCTGAATGATTCACATGGTGGTAGTGGATCAAGTCACCACCAGTCCTGAATGATTCACATGGTGGTAGTGGATCAAGTCACCACCAGTCCTGAATGATCCACATGGTGGTAGTGGATCAAGTCACCACCAGTCCTGAATGATTCACATGGTGGTAGTGGATCAAGTCACCACCAGTCCTGAATGATTCACATGGTGGTAGTGGATCAAGTCACCACCAGTCCTGAATGATTCACATGGTGGTAGTGGATCAAGTCACCACCAGTCCTGAATGATCCACATGGTGGTAGTGGATCAAGTCACCACCAGTCCTGAATGATCCACACATGGCATGTCACTGTCCTTGTATTAAAATACATCAGTTTTTAATAAATTACCAATGCTGTAGTAGACTCCCCTTTGCTGTGACTCCAGGAGTCACACAGCTATGTCTTTGACAAGTGACAGGCCCAGTGGGCCCTATAGATGAGCAGCCAAGTTCTGCAGGTGGACCCTGTAGATGAGCAGCCATAGCCACCTGTCTGCAGGTGGATACAACAGCACAGAGTTGACAGATGGTCACCTTTAGTGGGACTGTATAGTGATGTGCATGGAACACATCTCACAAACGTGGAACACCTCTCACGAACATGGAATATGTCTCATGAAAATGGAACACGTCTCACGAACATGGAATACCTCTCACGAACGTGTAACACCTCTCACGAACATGGAACACACCTCACGAATATGGAACATGTCTCATGAAAATGGAACACGTCTCACAAACATGGAACACGGAACACCTTCTCATGAACATGGAACATGTCCCATGAACATAGACCACGTCTCACGAAAATGGAGCACGTCTCACGAACATGGAACACGTCTCATGAACATAGAACACGTCTCACAAACATGGAACACGTCTCACAAACATGGAACATGTCTCACAAACATGGAACATGTCTCACAAACATGGAACATGTCTCACAAACATGGAACACGTCTCATGAACATAGAACATGTCTCACAAACATGGAACACGTCTCATGAACATAGAACATGTCTCACAAACATGGAACACGTCTCACAAACATGGAACACGTCTCACAAACATGGAACACGTCTCACAAACATGGAACACGTCTCACAAACATGGAACACGTCTCACAAACATGGAACACGTCTCACAAACATGGAGCACGTTCACAAACATGGAACACGTCTCACAAACATGGAACACGTCTCACAAACATGGAACACGTCTCACAAACATGGAACACGTCTCACAAACATGGAACACGTCTCACAAACATGGAACACGTCTCACAAACATGGAGCACGTTCACAAACATGGAACACGTCTCACAAACATGGAACACGTCTCACAAACATGGAACACGTCTCACAAACATGGAACACGTCTCACAAACATGGAACACGTCTCACAAACATGGAACACGTCTCACAAACATGGAACACGTCTCACAAACATGGAACACGTCTCACAAACATGGAACACGTCTCACAAACATGGAGCACGTTCACAAACATGGAACACGTCTCACAAACATGGAACACGTCTCACAAACATGGAACACGTCTCACAAACATGGAACACGTCTCACAAACATGGAACACGTCTCACAAACATGGAGCACGTTCACAAACATGGAACACGTCTCACAAACATGGAGCACGTTCACAAACATGGAACACGTCTCACAAACATGGAACACGTCTCACAAACATGGAACATGTCTCACAAACATGGAACACGTCTCACAAACATGGAACACGTCTCACAAACATGGAACACGTCTCACAAACATGGAACACGTCTCACAAACATGGAACACGTCTCACAAACATGGAACACGTCTCACAAACATGGAACACGTTCACAAACATGGAACACGTTTCACAAACATGGAACACATCTCACGAACATGGAACACATCTCACGAACATGGAATCTCATGAACACGAAACACATGCGTGTATGAATATGCAGATCTTTAAGGTCAGTCATCCGTGGTTAACAAACCAGCGTTATATTTAACCTGTGGTGGTTCAACTTGGTGAGATGGTTGGGTTGTAGCACTTGTTTACCACTATTGCTGGTTGCAAGTTGAAGATCACCATGTTCAGTGTCGTGTCAATTGTACGTTCTCTCTGCAGGTTGCAGGATGTTTGTTGCAACTGCCTCCAGCCCCTTACTGACAAATTATTATTATCGCTATTAATAATATGATAATTACTGTTATTAGTGCTCTTGTTATTGCTATTAATAATAATACTATTAATATAAATGGTGTTATTATTATTGCTATTATTAATGTTGCTAGTATTAATACTACAGTGGACCCCCGGTTAACGATTTTAATCCGTGCAAGAGGGATAATTGTTATGCGAAATAATCGTTATGCAAATGAATTTTCCCCATAAGAAATAATGGAAATAAAATTAATCCGTGCAAGACGCCCAAAAATATGAAAAAAATTTTTTTTTACCACATGAAATGTTAATTTTAATACACACAAACTGAAAAAGGCATGCACAATTACATGACACTTACTTTTATTGAAGATCTGGTGATGATTGATGGGATGGGAGGAGGGGAGAGCATTATCTTCTTACTGTTTAGAAGGGAAATCCCCTTCCATTACGACTTGAGGTAGCAAGTCCTTTTCCGGGGTTACTTCCCTTCTTCTTTTAATGCCACTAGGACCAGCTTGAGAGTCACTGGACCTCTGTCGCACAACAAATCTGTCCATAGAGCTCTGTACCTCCCGTTCCTTTACGATTTGTCTAAAATGGGCCACAACATTGTCATTGAAATAGTCACCAGCACGGCTTGCAACAGCTGTGTCAGGGTGATTTTCATCTATAAAGGTTTGCAGTTCAACCCACTGTGCACACATTTCCTTAATCTTTGAAGTAGGCACAATGGATTCCACAACTGGCATAGGCTTCTCAGGGTTAGCCCCAAACCCTTCAAAATCTTTCTTAATTTCCATACTAATTCTCACCCTTTTTACCACAGGGTTGGCACTAGAAGCTTTCTTGGGGCCCATGGTCACTTATTTTCCAGAAACAGCACCGAAAACACTGTAATAATACGAAATATTCCGAGTGTATGCTTGGATGTTACCGCGGAGGCTGGCTGGTAAACAATGGGACGGGCGGCACATGTGAGGGCACATTGGACGCGTCTCGGACGAAAATCGGTGAGCGGGTTTTTAATCGGTATGCGCGGCAAAAATTTTGCGATAAAAGTAAGCGGTATGCGGAAAAATCGCTATGTGATGCCATCGTTATGCGGGGGTCCACTGTACTACTAATAATATTGCTATTATTATTATTATTATTATTATTATTATTATTATTATTATCATCATCATTATTGTTGTTGCGAGTATTAATAATACTGCCATTAATATTATTATTATTGCAATTATTGTTGTTGCTGGTATTAATACTAATACAGGTCCGCCATCACAAATCCGGCAATCAGTTATTCGGTTCCTTCAGTTATTCGGCACTAATTTTGGCTAGCATAATTTCAAATTTCCAGGGTCGCCACACTAACCTGCTGGTACTGTTTGGTGGTGCTACTTGCTGCATAAGTCATTCCAATTTCTTTTTCTCCATTTATTGTTTTAACCTGCTTGCTTTTAGCCCTAGCCATGGTTCCAATGAATAAAAGAAATGCTTCTCATTATGTAAAGCACCTACACAGTACATTATCCATTAAAGATAAGGTGGCTTTGAAGCCACTGTCAGTTGCCATGAGCTCAGTCTCATGAAGCAGGAGAATATGCTTTATTATTACGCTAATATCAACACTACAGCTTATTTGCCTATCACAATTGATCTAATATGACATAAGAAACAATATACAGTGGAACCTCAAATATCGAACTTTCTTCGGTCTAGAAGGCTGTTCGAGTGCCTTTACCGAATGAATTTATTCCCATCAGGAATAATGTAAATTAGATTAGTCCATTTCAGACCCTCAAACATACACTAATAAAAGCACTTACAAAAATACACTTACATAATTGGTCTTGTTGGGAGCAGTTCGATTTTTGAGGTTCCACTGTAAATAACATAAAACATATTAATACTCCAGAATGAATAATATTTGGCATAACACCGAGCAGTTCAACAGAGTTATGAAGAGGATATGGTAAACAAATACCATTCTCCTATCCCTGTCTTGGGGACTTATATTAGAGAAAACGGAGTACAGTGGACCCCTGGTATTCGATATTAATCCGTTCCTGAGAGCTCATTGAATACCGATAATATCGAAAACCGAATCAATTTTCCTCATAAGAAATAATGAAAATCAAATTAATCCGTGCAAGACACCCAAAAGTATGAAAAAGAAAATTTTACTACATGAAATATTAAGTTTAATGCAATAGAATAATTACAATAACAATAAATAAAATAATTGACACTTACCTTTAATGAAGATCTGGTGATGATTGATGGGATGGAAGGAGGGGAGAGGTGTTAGTGTTTAGAAGGGGAATACCCTTCCATTAGGACTTGAGGTAGCAAGTCCTTTTCCAGGGTTACTTCCCTTCTTCTTTTAATGCCACTAGGACCAGCTTGAGAGTCACTGGACCTCTGTCGCACAACAAATCTGTCCATAGAGCTCTGTACCTCCCGTTCCTTTACGATTTGTCTAAAATGGACCACAACATTGTCATTGTAATAGCTGTGTTAGGGTGATTTTCATCCATAAAGGTTTGCACTTCAACCCACTGTGCACACATTTCCTTAATTTTTGAAGTAGGCACAATGTATTCCACAACTGGTATAGGCTTCTCAGGGTTAGCCCCAAACCCTTCAAAATCTTTCTTAATTTCCATACTAATTCTCACCCTTTTTACCACAGGGTTGGCACTAGAAGCTTTCTTGGGGTCCATGGTGACTTATTTTGCAGAAACAAGCACCAAACACAGTGATAATATGGATAATATGGAATGTACCGAATGTATCCTTAGATGCGCGTACACTGGCTGGCTTGTAAACACTGGCACATGAGGGGCAGTTCAGGCCACATGTGGACAGGTCTTGTACAAATCGTATTGAATACCGGGTTTTCAATCGAATACCGAGGAAAATTTTTTGAGATATAATGCATCGAATACCGGATTTATCGAATACCGATGCCATCGAATACCGGGGGTCCACTGTATAGCACAGGGGTAACTGTGATATACAGTGGACCCTCGACCAACGATGGCATCGATTAACGATAAATCTGACTAGCGATACATTTTAACGCAAAAATTTTGCCTCGACTAGTGCTTAAAAACCCGACCAGCACTATTCGTTCCGTACCATACGCGTCCACTTTGGCCTGAGCACGCCTCACTTGTCCCTTGGGTGCCAGTGTTTACAAGCAAGCCAGCCACCGCGGTCGCTTCCAAACATACAACTGGAACATTTCATATTATCACAGCCTTTGTAGTGATTACACCTGCAAAATAAGTCATCATGGGCCCCAAGAAAGCTTCTAGTGCCAACCCTACAGCAAAAAGGGTGAGAATTACTATGGAGATGAAGAAAGAGATCATTGATAAGTATGAAAGTGGGGTGCATATCTCTGAGCTGGTCAGGTTGTATAATAAACCCCAATCAACCATCGCTACTATTGTGGGCAAGAAAACGGCAATCAAGGAAGCTGTTCTTGCCAAAGGTGCAACTATGTTTTCGAAACTGAGATCGCAAGTGATAGAAGATGTTGAGAGACTTTTATTGGTGTGGATAAACGAGAAACAGATAGCAGGAGACAGCATCTCTCAAGCGATCATATGTGAAAAGGCTAGGAAGTTGCATGACGATTTAATTAGAAAAATGCCAGCAACTAGTGATGTGAGTGAATTTAAGGCCAGCAAAGGTTGGTTTGAGAGATTTAAGAAGCGTAGTGGCATTCATAGTGTGATAAGGTATGGTGAGGCTGCCAGTTCGGACCACAAATCGGCTGAAAAATATGTGCAGGACTTCAAGGAGTACATAGACAGTGAAGGACTGAAACCTGAACAAGTGTTTAATTGTGATGAAACAGGCCTGTTTTGGAAGAAAATGCCAAGCAGGACATACATTACTCAGGAGGAAAAGGCACTCCCAGGACATAAGCCTATGAAAGACAGGCTTACTCTGTTGATGTGTGCCAATGCTAGTGGTGATTGCAAAGTGAAGCCTTTATTGGTGTATCACTCTGAAACTCCCAGAGTGTTCAGGAAAAACAATGTCCTCAAGGCTAATTTGTGTGTGCTGTGGAGGGCAAACAGTAAGGCATGGGTCACTAGGGACTTTTTCTATGACTGATTACATCATGCATTTGCCCCCAATGTGAAAAATTACCTAATTGAAAAGAAATTAGACCTTAAGTGCCTCCTGGTATTAGACAATGCTCCTGGTCATCCTTCAGACTTGGCAGAGCGACTTTCTAGGGACATGAGCTTCATTGAGGTGAAGTTTTTGCCTCCTAATACCACTCCTCTCCTGCAGCCCATGGACCAGCAGGTTATTTCCAACTTCAAGAAACTGTACACAAAAGCTATGTTTGAAAGGTGCTTTGTAGTGACCTCAGAAACTCAACTGACTCTAAGAGAGTTCTGACTCTAAGAGAGTTTTGGAAAGATCATTTTACCATCCTCAATTGTGTAAACATTATAGGTAAGGCTTGGGAGGAAGTGACTAAGAGGACATTGAACTCTGCTTGGAAAAAACTGTGGCCAGAATGTGTAGACAAAAGGGATTTTGAAGGGTTTGAGGCTAACCCTGAGAATCCTATGCCAGTTGAGGAATCCATTGTGGCATTGGGGAAGTCCTTGGGGTTGGAGGTTAGTGGGGAGGATGTGGAAGAGTTGGTGGTGGAGGACAGTGATGAGCTGCTAGATCATCTTGAACAGCAAGAGGGCAGACCTGAGGAAACTGCTTCGGAGGAGGGGAGAGAGAAATTGAAGAAGTTGCCTACTTCTAAGATAAAGGAAATGTGTGCAAAGTGGCTTGAAGTGCAAACCTTTTTTGATGAAAATCACCCTGACACAGCTACTGCAAGCTGTGCTGGTGACTATTACACTGACAATGTTGTGAACCACTTTAGGAAAGTCATAAAGGAACGAGAGGTACAGGCCTCTATGGACAGATATGTTGTGCGACAGAAGTCCAGTGACTCTGAAGCTGGTCCTAGTGGCATTAAAAGAACAAGGGAAGTAACCCCAGAAAAAGACTTGCTGCCTCAAGTGCTAATGGAAGGGGATTCCCCTTCTAAACACTAACACCTCTCCCCTCCTCCCATCCCATCAATCATCACCAGATCTTCAATAAAGGTAAGTGTCATGTAACTGTGCATGTAATCTTCAGTTTGTGTGTATTAAAATTAATATTTCATGTGGTAAATTTTTTTTTTTTCAATACTTTTGGGTGTCTTGCACGGATTAATTTGATTTCCATTATTTCTTATGGGGAAAATTAACTTGACTAACGATAATTCTGACTAACGATGAGCTCTCAGGAACGGATTAATATCGCTGGTTGAGGGTCCACTGTACACTCGTACTCCACCATAAACATGAAACAAAAAAGTTATTTTCTTTCTATAGATTATCACACATAGCAGCATATGTGTAGAGAACCTAGGATAACCCCAAAAAAGTCAATGTGGCTTATTTTTAGTACCTGGCTTGGGTTAGCCATATATGATTTTTGGTAAATACTATTCGATTCTCAGCCAGGGTAGAAACATTAGGCGTGTTTCTTTACACCTGTTGTCTATATTTACCCATCAGTAAATGGGTACCTGGGTGTTAACCGACTAGTGTGGGTGTTATCATGGGACACTGACCTAATTTTCTTGAAATACTCTGCATAACAAGCGGCTTTCTATACAGTAGTATGTCACTGATGTCAGCTAGGCCTGTATACCTTGTACATGTATGTGTAGTAAATAAAATTATTATTATTATTACTATTATTATTATTATTATATTATTATATTATTATTTTCTCAGTTGTTTGTTGGGTTATCTTATTCAAACTTGGTCAATGTATGACAGGAAGATACTTCTTCACGCACACCAAAAATGAAAGAAATCAGACCATAAATAGTGGAGCTCACTTCTCAGCCATTAGCGGCCGCTTAGCGGTATATTTTTGTATGGTTGTTATGGTTATATTCTCATTTTTTCAGTCTCATTTGATAGAATGAAAGATATATTACAGAAATAGATATGATTTTGATTGTTTTCATGATGAAAAGTACCTTGAAATTGCGCTCACAGTAGCGAAAATGTTCTATTCTTTAGCGAAGCTCGAGAGTAAACAAATGACGTCACCGTCCAATACCTGTCCGCCTGCCAGTCCAATACGGAGTCAAGAATGGATTGACATTATTTATACAATTATTACAATAATGCAGCAGTCTGCATAACAGTAAATCTTCTATTTTATGTGAATAAAAAATCCAAATGGTAAGCAAGAGTAATATAAGAGGGGCCAGGAGCTGTGACTAATGAACAGAGAAAATTTTATTTTAGTGCCAGGAATGTCTACATTGTTTATTCTGGACACTATTTTGAAATTGGCATCTGTTGAAATGTGTGTGAAATCTGCCAAATTGCCAATTTCTGACCACTTTATTGGGTAGTTGAAATAAGTGAATGGGCGGTTTCTTGTACTCAGTTGACAGACTAGAAGTAAATAAGTTTATTCAGGTATACACAAATACAGTTACATAGATTATTATACATAGCAGCGTATGTATAGAGAACCTGGGATAACCCAGAAAAGTCAGACAAAGTGACTTATTTCCAGTACCTGGCTTAGGCTTGCCATATATGATTTTTGGTAAATATTTTTTTTCTCGGTTTGTTGGGCTATCTCATTGAAACTTGGGCAATGTACGATGGAAAGATGCTTCTTAACGTACAACAAAAATAAAAAAGACGGACGATAAATAAGGGAGTTCACTTCTCAGCCATTAGCCGCCTCTTTGCAGTATATTTTCGTATGGTTTTTATGGTTGTATTCTCACTTTTTTGGGCTCATTTGATAGAATGGAAGATATATTACAAAAATAGACATGATTTTGATTGTTTTCATGACGAAAAGTACCTTGAAATTGAGCTCAAAGCAGCGGAAATGTTCGATTTTTGCCGATGTTCAATGAACTGTGTAAGTCAAGTTGGTTAATTTTATTAAGTGTATTCTAACCTAACCTCTCTGTAATTCGGCAAACTCAATAATCCGGCACACTACAGGTCCCAATGATGCCGGATTTGTGATGGAGGACCTGTAGTAATATTGCTATTATTATTGTTGCTGGTATTATTTTAAGGCATGATAATGCTGGTATAGTCCATGTTGTAGGTGGCCCCTGCTGGTTTAGTGCTTGCCAGTGATGGTGTTAGTACCTTGCATTACCTGGTGCTCTTACATCTCTACAGGTCTGATAAATCTTTTTCATTATACCAGTATGTTACCTGTAGTTGGTTTCTAGGGCCACTGGCCTTGAGGTGTGGTTCTGGACCTGGCCACCAGGTTGTTTGTGCCGGCCACATGCATGCCAAGATTTTTTAAGGAGATTATTGTAGTTTCATATGTAGTAACAGCGTGCCTTTGGCAAGACAGTGGTGGAGTGAGTGATGAAAGTGTTTCTTCTTTTTTGGGTCACCCTGCCTTGGTGGGAGACTGCCAGTGTTAAAAGTAAAAATGATGATGATAATATACGCACATACATATATATATATACATACATCTAGGTTTTCCTCCTTTTTCTAAATAGCTCTTGTTCTTTTTTATTTCTTCTATTGTCCATGGGGAAGTGGAAAAGAATCTTTCCTCCGTAAGCCATGCGTGTCGTATGAGGCGACTAAAATGCCGGGAGCAATGGGCTAGTAACCCCTTCTCCTGTATACAATTACTAAAAAAGAGAAGAAGAAAAACTTTATAAAACTGGGTTGCTTAAATGTGCGTGGATGTAGTGCGGATGACAAGAAACAGATGATTGCTGATGTTATGAATGAAAAGAAGTTGGATGTCCTGGCCCTAAGCGAAACAAAGCTGAAGGGGGTAGGAGAGTTTCAGTGGGGGGAAATAAATGGGATTAAATCTGGAGTATCTGAGAGAGTTAGAGCAAAGGAAGGGGTAGCAGTAATGTTAAATGATCAGTTATGGAAGGAGAAAAGAGAATATGAATGTGTAAATTCAAGAATTATGTGGATTAAAGTAAAGGTTGGATGCGAGAAGTGGGTCATAATAAGCGTGTATGCACCTGGAGAAGAGAGGAATGCAGAGGAGAGAGAGAGATTTTGGGAGATGTTAAGTGAATGTATAGGAGCCTTTGAACCAAGTGAGAGAGTAATTGTGGTAGGGGACTTGAATGCTAAAGTAGGAGAAACTTTTAGAGAGGGTGTGGTAGGTAAGTTTGGGGTGCCAGGTGTAAATGATAATGGGAGCCCTTTGATTGAACTTTGTATAGAAAGGGGTTTAGTTATAGGTAATACATATTTTAAGAAAAAGAGGATAAATAAGTATACACGATATGATGTAGGGCGAAATGACAGTAGTTTGTTGGATTATGTATTGGTAGATAAAAGACTGTTGAGTAGACTTCAGGATGTACATGTTTATAGAGGGGCCACAGATATATCAGATCACTTTCTAGTTGTAGCTACACTGAGAGTAAAAGGTAGATGGGATACAAGGAGAATAGAAGCATCAGGGAAGAGAGAGGTGAAGGTTTATAAACTAAAAGAGGAGGCAGTTAGGGTAAGATATAAACAGCTATTGGAGGATAGATGGGCTAATGAGAGCATAGGCAATGGGGTCGAAGAGGTATGGGGTAGGTTTAAAAATGTAGTGTTAGAGTGTTCAGCAGAAGTTTGTGGTTACAGGAAAGTGGGTGCAGGAGGGAAGAGGAGCGATTGGTGGAATGATGATGTAAAGAGAGTAGTAAGGGAGAAAAAGTTAGCATATGAGAAGTTTTTACAAAGTAGAAGTGATGCAAGGAGGGAAGAGTATATGGAGAAAAAGAGAGAAGTTAAGAGAGTGGTGAAGCAATGTAAAAAGAGAGCAAATGAGAGAGTGGGTGAGATGTTATCAACAAATTTTGTTGAAAATAAGAAAAAGTTTTGGAGTGAGATTAACAAGTTAAGAAAGCCTAGAGAACAAATGGATTTGTCAGTTAAAAATAGGAGAGGAGAGTTATTAAATGGAGAGTTAGAGGTATTGGGAAGATGGAGGGAATATTTTGAGGAATTGTTAAATGTTGATGAAGATAGGGAAGCTGTGATTTCGTGTATAGGGCAAGGAGGAATAACATCTTGTAGGAGTGAGGAAGAGCCAGTTGTGAGTGTGGGGGAAGTTCGTGAGGCAGTAGGTAAAATGAAAGGGGGCAAGGCAGCCGGAATTGATGGGATAAAGATAGAAATGTTAAAAGCAGGTGGGGATATAGTTTTGGAGTGGTTGGTGCAATTATTTAATAAATGTATGGAAGAGGGTAAGGTACCTAGGGATTGGCAGAGAGCATGCATAGTTCCTTTGTATAAAGGCAAAGGGGATAAAAGAGAGTGCAAAAATTATAGGGGGATAAGTCTGTTGAGTGTACCTGGTAAAGTGTATGGTAGAGTTATAATTGAAAGAATTAAGAGTAAGACGGAGAATAGGATAGCAGATGAACAAGGAGGCTTTAGGAAAGGTAGGGGGTGTGTGGACCAGGTGTTTACAGTGAAACATATAAGTGAACAGTATTTAGATAAGGCTAAAGAGGTCTTTGTGGCATTTATGGATTTGGAAAAGGCGTATGACAGGGTGGATAGGGGGGCAATGTGGCAGATGTTGCAAGTGTATGGTGTAGGAGGTAGGTTACTGAAAGCAGTGAAGAGTTTTTACGAGGATAGTGAGGCTCAAGTTAGAGTATGTAGGAAAGAGGGAAATTTTTTCCCAGTAAAAGTAGGCCTTAGACAAGGATGTGTGATGTCACCGTGGTTGTTTAATATATTTATAGATGGGGTTGTAAGAGAAGTAAATGCGAGGGTCTTGGCAAGAGGCGTGGAGTTAAAAGATAAAGAATCACACACAAAGTGGGAGTTGTCACAGCTGCTCCTTGCTGATGACACTGTGCTCTTGGGAGATTCTGAAGAGAAGTTGCAGAGATTGGTGGATGAATTTGGTAGGGTGTGCAAAAGAAGAAAATTAAAGGTGAATACAGGAAAGAGTAAGGTTATGAGGATAACAAAAAGATTAGGTGATGAAAGATTGAATATCAGATTGGAGGGAGAGAGTATGGAGGAGGTGAACGTATTCAGATATTTGGGAGTGGACGTGTCAGCGGATGGGTCTATGAAAGATGAGGTGAATCATAGAATTGATGAGGGAAAAAGAGTGAGTGGTGCACTTAGGAGTCTGTGGAGACAAAGAACTTTGTCCTTGGAGGCAAAGAGGGGAATGTATGAGAGTATAGTTTTACCAACGCTCTTATATGGGTGTGAAGCGTGGGTGATGAATGTTGCAGCGAGGAGAAGGCTGGAGGCAGTGGAGATGTCGTGTCTGAGGGCAATGTGTGGTGTGAATATAATGCAGAGAATTCGTAGTTTGGAAGTTAGGAGGAGGTGTGGGATTACCAAAACTGTTGTCCAGAGGGCTGAGGAAGGGTTGTTGAGGTGGTTCGGACATGTAGAGAGAATGGAGCGAAACAGAATGACTTCAAGAGTGTATCAGTCTGTAGTGGAAGGAAGGCGGGGTAGGGGTCGGCCTAGGAAGGGTTGGAGGGAGGGGGTAAAGGAGGTTTTGTGTGCGAGGGGCTTGGACTTCCAGCAGGCATGTGTGAGCGTGTTTGATAGGAGTGAATGGAGACAAATGGTTTTTAATACTTGACGTGCTGTTGGAGTGTGAGCAAAGTAACATTTATGAAGGGATTCAGGGAAACCGGCAGGCCGGACTTGAGTCCTGGAGATGGGAAGTACAGTGCCTGCACTCTGAAGGAGGGGTGTTAATGTTGCAGTTTAAAAACTGTAGTGTAAAGCACCCTTCTGGCAAGACAGTGATGGAGTGAATGATGGTGAAAGTTTTTCTTTTTCGGGCCACCCTGCCTTGGTGGGAATCGGCCAGTGTGATAATAAAAAAATAAAATAATGTGTTAGGGTCTTTTATCCAATATTCTTATGTGATTGCATTGGATCAGAGTGAAAACAAGTGGTTCTTATGGTTTGATGTGCTGTTGGAGTGTGAGCGAAGTAACATTTATGAAGGGATTCAGGGTAACTGGTTAGCCAGACTTGAGTCCTGGAGGTGAGAAGTACAGTGACTGTATTCTGAAGGTTGAGTGAGGATGATACAATCCTGGAGGTGGGAAGTACAGTGACTGTACTGTGAAGGATGAGTGAGGATGTTACAGTACTGGAAGTGGGAAGTACAGTGACTGTACTGTGAAGGATGAGTGAGGATGTTACAGTACTGGAAGTGGGAAGTACAGTGACTGTACTGTGAAGGATGAGTGAGGATGTTACAGTACTGGAAGTGGGAAGTACAGTGACTGTACTGTGAAGGATGAGTGAGGATGTTACAGTACTGGAAGTGGGAAGTACATTGACTGTACTGTGAAGGATGAGTGAGGATGTTACAGTACTGGAAGTGGGAAGTACAGTGACTGTACTGTGAAGGATGAGTGAGGATGTTACAGTACTGGAAGTGGGAAGTACAGTGACTGTACTGTGAAGGATGAGTGAGGATGTTACAGTACTGGAAGTGGGAAGTACAGTGACTGTACTGTGAAGGATGAGTGAGGATGTTACAGTACTGGAAGTGGGAAGTACAGTGACTGTACTGTGAAGGATGAGTGAGGATGTTACAGTACTGGAAGTGGGAAGTACAGTGACTACTATAATAATAATAATAATAATTTTTATTTTGACATGATACATAGTTATACCAAAGAATATAATAGTTGGGTGTACGTGCCAAAAGTCCCTTTGTATGCAGAGCATTGCAGGCAAACTTAATATTAACTTTAAGTTCAGGAAGGCAGTAACAGATTATTATTTGGGTATTGGATATCTGAGTACAGTAATTGCAGTTTTAAATCTAGCGTATAAAACTTACATAATTACAAATAGTGCTACAGTTTGGGTTAATTTATAATATGGTAATACATCTCAATGGAGCAGTTTAACCCTTTGACTGTTTTGGTCGTATATATATGTCTTACGAGGTACCATGTCTGATGTATACGTATATACAGTGGACCCTCAGCTAACGATGGCATCACCTAACATTAAATCCAGCTAACGATACATTTTAATGCAAAAACTTTGCCTCAGCTAATGCTAAAAAACTCCCCCTATGCGATTCGTTTGAGACGCGTCCACGTGTAGCCTGAGCGCGCCAGTGTTTACAAGCCAGCCAGTGCGGTCACATCCATGCATACAATCGGAACATTTCATATTATCACAGCGTTTTTAGTGATTGTACCTGCAAAATAAGTCACCATGGGTCCCAAGAAAGCTTCTAGTGCCAACCTTGCAGGAAAAAGGGTGAGAATTACTATGGATATGAAGAAAGAGATTAAGGAAATGTGTGCAATGTGGGTTGAAGTGCAAACCTTTATGGATGAAAATCACCCTCACACAGCTATTGCAAGCCGTGCTGGTGACTATTACAATGACAATGTTGTGAACCACTTTAGACAAATCATAAAGGAACGGGAGGTACAGGCCTCTATGGACAGATATGTTGTGTGACAGAGGTCCAGTGACACTCAAGCTGGTCCTAGTGGCATTAAAAGAAGAAGGGAAGTAACCCCGGAAAAGGACTTGATACATCAAGTCCTAATGGAAGGGGATTCCCCTTCTAAACATTAACAACTTCCACACTCTCCCCTCCTCCCATCCCATCAATCATCACCAGATCTTCAATAAAGGTAAGTGTCAGTTTGTGTGTATTAAAATTAATATTTCATCTGGTAAATTTTTTTTTCATACTTTGGGGTGTCTTGCACGGATTAATTTGATTTCCATTATTTCTTATGGGGAAAATTAATTCAGCTAACGATAATTTCAGCCAATGATGAGCTTTCAGGAACGGATTAATATCGTTAGCTGAGGGTCCACTGTACTCATAAATTCTAGCGGCTTCAAATCAAGCAGGAGAAAGCTGGCAGGCCCATTTGTGAGAGAATGGGTCTGTGTGGTCAGTGTGTACCATATAAAAAAATCCTGCAGCATGCAGTGCACAATGAGAAAAAAAAAAACTCCGACCGTTTTTTTTAATTAAAATGCCGACTTTGTGGTCTATTTTCGTATAGTATTTATGGTTGTATTCTTGTTTTCTTGGTCTCATTTGATAGAATGGAAAACATATTATAGAAATGGAGGTGATTTTGATTGGTTTTACTATGAAAAGAACCTTGAAATTTAGCCCAGGGGAAATGTTTGATATTTGCCGATGTTCAAAAGTAAACAAATGATGTCATTGTCCAATAAATGTCAACTAGCCACTCTAATATGCAGTCATGAATGGGTTGACATTGTGTATACAATTATTACAATATTGCAGTAGTCTGGAAACATAAACACATATGCAGTTTAATGTGATCCTTTATTGACAACGTTTCACCCACACAGTGGACTTTTTCAAGTCACAAACAGATCTGTTTGTGAATTGAAAAAGTCCACTGTGTGGGTGAAACGTTGTCATTAAAGGATCACATTAAACCGCATATGTGTTTATGTTTCCATATTGTCGATATTTTATACCATTTATTGTCATTGCAGTAGTCTGCATAACAGTAAATCTTCTATTTTTTGTTTGAATAAAAATTCAAAATAGAAAGCAAGAGTAATATCAGAGGGGCCTGGAGACATGACTGATGAATAAAGAAAATGTTATTTTAGAGCCAGGAATGTCTGCATTGTTCATTCTGGACACTATTTTGAAATTGTCATATTTTTTAATTTTTGTGAAATTGGCCAAATTGCAAATTTCTGACCACATTATTGGATATTTGAAATCGGTAAATGGGCAGTTTCTTGTACTCAATCGATAGAAAAAATGGAGTTCTAAAGAAATAGCTATGAGTTTGGTCAACTGGAACAATGGAATTAGCTGAAAATAGGGCTCAGAGTGGATGAAATCGCCGATTTGTAAATATCACCGAGAGCGTAATTCCGCCGGTTTTCCATCAAATTTTTTTTTTTGGTGTCATTACAATTGGGAAAAGATTCTCTATCATTTCATAAGAAAAAATAATTTTTTTTTTAAATTTTTGCGACACCAGGAGACACCTCACGATTGGAGGTTGCGACAGTCAAGGGGTTAAAAGCAGTTTACAATAACAGATAATTATATGGACATTATTACAAGTAATGCTACAAGTGGAATAATAATAATAATAATAATAATAATAATAATAATAATAATAATAACAATAATAGTTTATTAGGACATGATACATAGTTGTACAAGGTATTATAGTAGTTGGGTGTACATGTCAAGAGGAAGGATGGGTGAGGATGTTACAGTACTGTAAGTGGAAAGTACAGTGATTGTACTGTGAAGGGTGAGGATGTTACAGTACTGGAAGTGGGAGGTACAGTGACTGTACTGTGAAGGATGAGTGAGGATGTTACAGTACTGTAAGTGGAAAGTACAGTGACTGTACTGTGAAGGGTGAGTGAGGATGTTACAGTACTGGAAGTGGAAAGTACAGTGACTGTACTGTGAAGGATGAGTGAGGATGTTACAGTACTGTAAGTGGAAAGTACAGTGACTGTACTGTGAAGGATGAGTGAGGATGTTACAGTACTGTAAGTGGAAAGTACAGTGATTGTACTGTGAAGGGTGAGTGAGGATGTTACAGTACTGGAAGTGGAAAGTACAGTGACTGTATTGTGAAGGGTGAGTGAGGATGTTACAGTACTGGAAGTGGAAAGTACAGTGACTGTACTGTGAAGGATGAGTGAGGATGTTACAGTACTGGAAGTGGGAGGTACAGTGACTGTACTGTGAAGGATGAGTGAGGATGTTACAGTACTGGAAGTGGGAGGTACAGTGACTGTACTCTGAAGGATGAGTGAGGATGTTAGTCTTGGAGGTGGGAAGTACAGTGACTGTACTGTGAAGGGTGAGTGAGGATGTTACAGTACTGTAAGTGGAAAGTACAGTGATTGTACTGTGAAGGGTGAGTGAGGATGTTACAGTACTGTAAGTGGAAAGTACAGTGACTGTACTGTGAAGGGTGAGTGAGGATGTTACAGTACTGGAAGTGGGAGGTACAGTGACTGTACTGTAAAGGATGAGTGAGGATGTTACAGTACTGGAAGTGGGAGGTACAGTGACTGTACTCTGAAGGATGAGTGAGGATGTTACAGTACTGGAAGTGGGAGGTACAGTGACTGACTCTGAAGGATGAGTGAGGATGTTAGTCCTGGAGGTGGGAAGTACAGTGACTGTACTGTAAAGGATGAGTGAGGATGTTACAGTAATGGAAGTGGGAGGTACAGTGACTGTACTCTGAAGGATGAGTGAGGATGTTAGTCCTTGAGGTGGGAAGTACAGTGACTGTACTGCAAAGGGTGAATGAAGATGTTACAGTCCTGGAGGTCATCTGTGGTGTCAGCACACATCTAATAAGTGACTAAAAGAATAATGGTGAGTTTCTTTTTTGTTCTACCAGGCAGGAGACAGCCAACATGATATGGGCTATTATGAACTGAGAATCTTACCAAAACAAGTAGTGTGTGTTTCGTGTGTTGTGTAGATGTTGGTGCATATATTTACAACTTAGGTAATGTTTGGCTCTGTCAGTAGGGTTGTGTAAGTATGAGTACAGCAGAGGTTGGGAAGCTGACTTGTCAGGCAAGGCTGGTTGGCTAAGGGCTTAGGCAATCCCCCCACAGACTAGCTTATCTGGCTTGGTTTAAGTTGCAGACTCGGATCAACTCCTCGAAAATATGCAAATAAGCAGAGTAAGACACAAAACTGACCAGGAAATTGTGCAGACAGGCTGGTGGATGCTGGCTTGGGGCTGTAGGTACCGTTGTCTCTCTGCAGGCCTAGCACGTGGCCACACAAAATGTCCACCGGCTTGTAGAAGATTATCTCTTTATATCGCCATAATTCTCAGAATTACGCTCCCACGCTGCCACCAATTATTGTGTGGGATTCCTTGGAGATATGATGGTTGAAGTAAAACACTCTTGGTTGGGTGGTAACACTATATTGGCAGAGTCGTGAGGGGAAACCCAGGCCTACCTGTTTTGCTTTATGCCTATACTGGAACTGAGGAGGAGGCCTGTGGGCAAGCGCTCACATGTGCGGCTTCTTGATGTCACAAACTACCCACTGAGCTTAGCCAGGGACCCTACAAATATAATATGGATGATACAACTTACGATATACTATACAAGCATATTGCATAGGAATTCAATAACCCTACTGGCAGTTATGTATCAACACAAGTGTGTGTTAACGTGTGTTGTGTAGATGTTCGTGCATATAGTTGAACCCTGAGTGACATTTGGTTATGTTACAGGTTGGTAACTTGTACGGTGATGGTGTGACATTGAACCAGACCAAGCAACATCAGCAGCAGCAGCAGCAGCAGCAGCAGCAGCAGCAGCAGCAGCAGCAGCAGCAGCAGCAACAGCAGCAACAACAGCAGCAGCAGCAGCAGCAGCAGCAGCAGCAGCAGCAGCAGCAGCAGCAGCAGCCGCCGCCGCAGCAGCAGCCGCAGCAGCAGCCGCAGCAGCCGCATCCACAGCAGCCGCATCCACAGCAGCCGCATCCACAGCAGCAGCCGCCACCGCAGCAGCAGCCTCAACAGCAGCAGCAGCCGCCACCGCAGCAGCAGCCGCCACCCTCACAACATCAGCATCAGCAGCAGCAGCAGCATCAACAGGAGCAGCATGGGCAGCATCAACAAACACAAAAAATTAGTAGTACTAGCACCACCACAACCTCAGGACACCATCACCACCACCATCACCACCATCACCATCACTCAACCAGAGGTAACTCAACCACTCTTGTTTGTTGCTTCCCTCACCTCTTATATAACACACTGGTTTATCTTGCTTCCTTCACCTCTTATATAACACACTGGTTTATCTTGCTTCCTTCACCTCTTATATAACACACTGGTTTATATTGCTTCCCTCACCTCTTATATAACACACTGGTTTATCTTGCTTCCTTCACCTCTTATATAACACACTGGTTTATATTGCTTCCTTCACCTCTTGTATAACACACTGGTTTATCTTGCTTCCTTCACCTCTTATATAACACACTGGTTTATATTGCTTCCTTCACCTCCTATATAACACACTGGTTTATCTTGCTTCCTTCACCTCCTATATAACACACTGGTTTATATTGCTTCCTTCACCTCTTATATAACACACTGGTTTATCTTGCTTCCTTCACCTCTTATATAACACACTGGTTTATCTTGCTTCCTTCACCTCTTATATAACACTGGTTTATCTTGCTTCTCTCACCTCTTATATAACACACTGGTTTATATTGCTTCCTTCACCTCTTATATAACACACTGGTTTATCTTGCTTCCTTCACCTCTTATATAACACACTGGTTTATCTTGCTTCTCTCACCTCTTGTATAACACACTGGTTTATCTTGCTTCCTTCACCTCTTATATAACACACTGGTTTATCTTGCTTCCTTCACTTCTTATATAACACACTGGTTTATATTGCTTCCCTCACCTCTTATATAACACACTGGTTTATCTTGCTTCCTTCACCTCGTATATAACACACTGGTTTATCTTGCTTCTCTCACCTCTTATAAACACACTGGTTTATCTTGCTTCCTTCACCTCTTATATAACACACTGGTTTATATTGCTTTCTTCACCTCTTATATAACACTGGTTTATCTTGCTTCTCTCACCTCTTATAAAACACACTGGTTTATCTTGCTTCCTTCACCTCTTATATAACACACTGGTTTATATTGCTTCCTTCACCTCTTATATAACACACTGGTTTATCTTGCTTCCTTCACCTCTTATATAACACACTGGTTTATATTGCTTCTCTCACCTCTTATAAAACACACTGGTTTATCTTGCTTCCTTCACCTCTTATATAACACACTGGTTTATATTGCTTCCTTCACCTCTTATATAACACTGGTTTATATTGCTTCCTTCACCTCTTATATAACACTGGTTTATCTTGCTTCCTTCACCTCTTATATAACACACTGGTTTATATTGCTTCCTTCACCTCTTATATAACACTGGTTTATATTGCTTCCCTCACCTCTTATATAACACACTGGTTTATCTTGCTTCCTTCACCTCTTATATAACACAATGGTTTATATTGCTTCCCTCACCTCTTATATAACACACTGGTTTATCTTGCTTCCTTCACCTCTTATATAACACAATGGTTTATATTGCTTCCCTCACCTCTTATATAACACACTGGTTTATATTGCTTCCTTCACCTCTTATATAACACACTGGTTTATATTGCTTCTCTCACCTCTTATAAAACACACTGGTTTATCTTGCTTCCTTCACCTCTTATATAACACACTGGTTTATATTGCTTCCTTCACCTCTTATATAACACTGGTTTATATTGCTTCCTTCACCTCTTATATAACACTGGTTTATCTTGCTTCCTTCACCTCTTATATAACACACTGGTTTATATTGCTTCCTTCACCTCTTATATAACACTGGTTTATATTGCTTCCCTCACCTCTTATATAACACACTGGTTTATCTTGCTTCCTTCACCTCTTATATAACACACTGGTTTATCTTGCTTCCTTCACCTCTTATATAAAACACTGGTTTATATTGCTTCCCTCGCCTCTTATATAACACTGGTTTATCTTGCTTCCTTCATGTCTTATATAACACACTGGTTTATCTTGCTTCCTTCACCTCTTATATAACACACTGGTTTATCTTGCTTCTCTCACCTCTTATATAACACACTGGTTTATCTTGCTTCCTTCACCTCTTATATAACACACTGGTTTATCTTGCTTCCTTCACCTCTTATATAACACACTGGTTTATCTTGCTTCCTTCACCTCTTATATAACACACTGGTTTATCTTGCTTCCTTCACCTCTTATATAACACACTGGTTTATCTTGCTTCTCTCACCTCTTATATAACACACTGGTTTATCTTGCTTCCTTCACCTCTTATATAACACACTGGTTTATCTTGCTTCCTTCACCTCTTATATAACACACTGGTTTATCTTGTTTCTTTCACTTCTTATATAACACACTGGTTTATATTGCTTCCTTCACCTCTTATATAACACACTGGTTTATCTTGCTTCTCTCACCTCTTATAAAACACACTGGTTTATCTTGCTTCCTTCACCTCTTATATAACACACTGGTTTATCTTGCTTCCTTCACATCTTATATAACACACTGGTTTATCTTGCTTCCTTCACCTCGTATATAACACACTGGTTTATATTGCTTCCCTCACCTCTTATATAACACACTGGTTTATATTGCTTCCCTCACCTCTTATATAACACACTGGTTTATCTTGCTTATTTCACCTCTTATATAACACACTGGTTTATCTTGCTTCCTTCACCTCTTATATAATACACTGGTTTATATTGCTTCCTTCACCTCTTATATAACACACTGGTTTATCTTGCTTCCTTCACCTCTTATATAACACACTGGTTTATATTGCTTCCCTCACCTCTTATATAACACACTGGTTTATCTTGCTTCCTTCACCTCTTATATAACACACTGGTTTATCTTGCTTCTCTCACCTCTTATATAACACACTGGTTTATCTTGCTTCCTTCACCTCTTATATAACACAATGGTTTATATTGCTTCCCTCACCTCTTATATAACACACTGGTTTATCTTGCTTCCTTCACCTCTTATATAACACAATGGTTTATATTGCTTCCCTCACCTCTTATATAACACACTGGTTTATATTGCTTCCTTCACCTCTTATATAACATGCTGGTTTATCTTGCTTCTCTCACCTCTTATATAACTCACTGGTTTATCTTGCTTCCTTCACCTCTTATATAACACTGGTTTATCTTGCTTCCTTCACCTCTTATATAACACACTGGTTTATATTGCTCCCCTCACCTCTTATATAACACACTGGTTTATCTTGCTTCCTTCACCTCTTATATAACACACTGGTTTATCTTGCTTCTCTCACCTCTTATAAAACACACTGGTTTATCTTGCTTCCTTCACCTCTTATATAGCACACTGGTTTATATAGTGTTATAACAAATACTGTAGTAGTGTTATAACAAGTACTGTAGTGTTATAACAAGTACTGCAGTGTTATAAGAAGTACTGTAGTGTTATAACAAGTACTGTAGTGTTATAACAAGTACTGCAGTGTTATAAGAAGTACTGTAGTGTTATAACAAGTACTGTAGTGTTATAACAAGTACTGTAGTGTTATAACAAGTACTGTAGTGTTATAACAAGTACTGTAGTGTTATAACAAGTACTGTAGTGTTATAACAAGTACTGTAGTGTTATAACAAGTACTGTAGTGTTATAACAAGTACTGTCGTGTTATAACAAGTACTGTAGTGTTATAACAAGTACTGTCGTGTTATAACAAGTACTGTAGTGTTATAACAAGTACTGTAGTGTTATAACAAGTACTGTAGTGTTATAACAAGTACTGTAGTAGTGTTATAACAAGATACAACCAATACTACATTCTAACAAGCAAACTCTGAACATTACAGCAGCCGGCTCAGCCACCACCTACCAACACCAGCAGCACCACCACCAGCCAGTGCAGCAGCAGCAACAGCCGCAGCAGCACCAACACCAGCAGCAGCAGCAGCAACAACAACAACAACAACAGCAGCAGCAGCAGCAGCAGCAGCAGCAGCAGCAGCGTGCATCAACTATCAAACTCTTAGATCCATATCAAAAGTGCTCTACAAAGGTGAAAGTTTTTCCTGGTATTCAGTAATGCCTTTGTGATGACCTGACATATAATACATATAGAATATGTATGATTAATTTGTGTCTTATTTGATGTATGTATATTTTCATGCACAGTAGTACCCTGGTATTCCTGGGTGATACTTTAGAAGAGATACCTGGAGTTTACCTGGAGAGAGTTCCGGGGGTCAACGCCCCCGCGGCCCGGTCTGTGACCAGGCCTCCTGGTGGATCAGAGCCTGATCAACCAGGCTGTTACTGCTGGCTGCACGCAAACCAACGTACGAGCCACAGCCCGGCTGGTCAGGAACCGACTTTAGGTGCTTGTCCAGTGCCAGCTTGAAGACTGCCAGGGGTCTGTTGGTAATCCCCCTTATGTGTGCTGGGAGGCAGTTGAACAGTCTCGGGCCCCTGACACTTATTGTATGGTCTCTTAACGTGCTAGTGACACCCCTGCTTTTCATTGGGGGGATGTTGCATCGTCTGCCAAGTCTTTTGCTTTCGTAGTGAGTGATTTTCGTGTGCAAGTTCGGTACTAGTCCCTCTAGGATTTTCCAGGTGTATATAATCATGTATCTCTCCCGCCTGCATTCCAGGGAATACAGGTTTAGGAACCTCAAGCGCTCCCAGTAATTGAGGTGTTTTATCTCCGTTATGCGTGCCGTGAAGGTTCTCTGTACATTTTCTAGGTCAGCAATATCACCTGCCTTGAAAGGTGCTGTTAAGTGTGCAGCAATATTCCAGCCTTGATAGAACAAGTGACCTGAAGAGTGTCATCATGGGCTTGGCCTCCCTAGTTTTGAAGGTTCTCATTATCCATCCTGTCATTTTTCTAGCAGATTGATACAATGTTATGGTCCTTGAAGGTGAGATCCTCCGACATGATCACTCCCAGGTCTTTGACGTTGGTGTTTCGCTCTATTTTGTGGCCAGAATTTGTTTTGTACTCTGATGAAGATTTAATTTCCTCGTGTTTACCATATCTGAGTAATTGAAATTTCTCATCATTGAACTTCATATTGTTTTCTGCAGCCCACTGAAAGGTTCGGTTGATGTCCGCCTGGAGCCTTGCAGTGTCTGCAATGGAAGACACTGTCATGCAGATTCGGGTGTCATCTGCAAAGGAAGACACGGTGCTGTGGCTGACATCCTTGTCTATGTCGGATATGAGGATGAGGAACAAGATGGGAGCGAGTACTGTGCCTTGTGGAACAGAGCTTTTCACTGTAGCTTCCTCGGACTTTACTCTGTTGACGACTACTCTCTGTGTTCTGTTAGTGAGGAAATTATAGATACATCGACCGACTTTTCCTGTTATTCCTTTAGCACGCGTTTTGTGCGCTATTACACCATGGTCACACTTGTCGAAGGCTTTTGCAAAGTCTGTATATATTACATCTGCATTCTTTTTGTCTTCTAGTGCATCTAGGACCTTGTCGTAGTGATCCAATAGTTGAGACAGACAGGAGCGACCTGTTCTAAACCCATGTTGCCCTGGGTTGTGTAACTGATGGGTTTCTAGATGGGTGGTGATCTTGCTTCTTAGGACCCTCTCAAAGATTTTTATGATATGGGATGTTAGTGCTATCGGTCTGTAGTTCTTTGCTGTTGCTTTACTGCCCCCTTTGTGGAGTGGGGCTATGTCTGTTGTTTTTAGTAACTGTGGGACGACCCCCGTGTCCATGCTCCCTCTCCATAGGATGGTAAAAGGCTCGTGATACATGATATTATATTCCTGGAAGGTACTGGAGGGCCTGGTCCCCAATCTACACACTGCCATAACAACATACTGGAGTGAGAGATATGGGAGGAAGTGCAAAATAAACCCAGTGAGGGGCAGGGGTGCGGTGAGGACAATAAGGAAACACTGTATTAACATCCAGTGTCCCAGACTATTTAACATCTTACCAGTAGATATGAGAAATACGGCTGGTACAAGTGTAGAAGCCTTCAAGAGGAAACTGATCAAGTATCTTCACCAGGTGCCAGATCAACCAGGCTGTGATGGATCTGTGGGGCAGTCAGTCTCCAGCAGCAACAGCCTGGTTGACCAGGCAAGCACCAGACAAGCCTGGCCCATGGCCGGGCTCCGAGAGTAGTGAAACTCTTCAAAGGTATATCAACTGTATACCTATATAGTAGTACCCTGGTATCCTTGGGTGATACTTTCCAAGACCTATACAGTAGTGCCCTGGTATCCCTGGGTGGTATCTTCCAAGACCTATACAGTTGTACCCTGGATGGATAATGAGAATCTTCACAACTAGGGATGCCAAGCCCATGATGATTTTGTTCATATTGCTTGCTCTCTCTAGGCTGGAATACTGCTGTACACTAACTGCCCCCTTCAAGGCAGGGGAAATTGCTGACCTGGAGAGTGTATAAAGAACTTTCACGGCACACATAAGTACGATAATGCGCCTAAATTACTTGCAACAGTTGAAGGCCCTTGATCTGTATTCCCTGGAGCACAGGCGAGAGATATACATAATAATAAATACTTGGAAAATCCTATAGAGATTAGTACCAAACCTGCACTTGAAAATCATTCCCCATGAAAGCAAAAGACTCGGCAGGAGATGCAACATTTCCCCAGTGAAAAGCAGGGGCGCCACGAGTGCACTGAGAGACAACACAATGTGTCCGGGGGCCCAAGACTGTTCAACTGCCTCCCAGCATACATAAGGGGGATTACCAATAGACCCCTGGCTGTCTTCAAGAAGGCATTGGACAGGCACCGAAAGTCAATACCTGACCAACCGGGCTGTGGTTTGTACGTCAATTTGTGTGCAGCCACCAGTAACAGCCTGGTTGATCAGACCCTGATCCACCACGAGGCCTGGTCTCAGGCCGAGCCATGGGGGCGTTGACCCCCAAAACCCTCCCTGGTAAACTCCAGGTATCCCTGGGTGATATCTTTGAAGACCTATACAGTAGTGCCCTGGTATCCCTGGGTGATACCTTTCAAGACCTGTACAATAGTGGCCTAGTATCCCTGGGGATACCCTCCAAGAACTACCGTGGATACTAGTGAACACTGTGTAGAAGTTTTTGGTTTACATACACAGCTGTGATAATGTTAATTGATAAATTATGCACAATAAGTGGAGAATTATCACTTCATCACTGATGGGAAGCACTTTACAGCTTCTCTTAGACTCTGAACAACTGTCACCATCACTACTTTTGTGGTCATTATTAAGCTAAATTAGACCACCATCACTACTTTAATGCTTTGTGGCCATTATTAAGAAAAATTAAGGCTTATTTTCAGGATAACTGAAACCATGGAAACCGAATCCGCAGATACTGGGGTTCTACTGTGTGTATTTTCATGCTGTATATTTTGCCGGTGTATATTTTCACGTATATTTTCACATATTTTCACGTATATTTTCATGTATATTTCCACGTATATTGTCATGTATATATTTCCATGTATATTTTTTCGTGTTGTATAGCGCAAGTGCTTCGACCACAATGGTCACAGTGGCAGTGGAACGTTGGTAGAACACAGCAAGGTAGGGGCCCCAGCAGGTGCCCCAACCACAACTAGCAAGACGGTGGCCCACGGCAAAGTGGCCCTCGGTGGCGGCCAGAACAATGCCACCAAGGGCGGTAACTCCTCGGCCGCAGACGGCGACTATCAGGTGAGTGGAAGAACTACCCTTTTACTACATCTCTTATTGTTACTGTAGTGTAACAAGTACTGTAGGGTTATAACAAGTACTGTAGTGTTATAACAAGTACTGTAGTGTTATAACAAGTACTGTAGTGTTGTAACAAGTACTGTAGTGTTATAACAAGTACTGTAGTGTTATAACAAGTACTGTAGTAGTGTTATAACAAGTACTGTAGTGTTATAACAAGTACTGTAGTGTTATAACAAGTACTGTAGTGTTATAACAAGTACTGTAGTGTTATAACAAGTACTGTAGTGTTATAACAAGTACTGTAGTGTTATAACAAGTACTGTAGTGTTATAACAAGTACTGTAGTGTTATAACAAGTACTGTAGTGTTATAACAAGTACTGTAGTGTTATAACAAGTACTGTAGTGTTATAACAAGTACTGTAGTGTTATACCAAGTACTGTAGTGTTATAACAAGTACTGTAGTGTTATAACAAGTACTGTAGTGTTATAACAAGTACTGTAGTGTTATAACAAGTACTGTAGTGTTATACCAAGTACTGTAGTGTTATAACAAGTACTGTAGTGTTATAACAAGTACTGTAGTGTTATAACAAGTACTGTAGTGTTATAACAAGTACTGTAGTGTTATAACAAGTACTGTAGTGTTATAACAAGTACTGTAGTGTTATAACAAGTACTGTAGTGTTATACCAAGTACTGTAGTATTATAACAAATACTGAAGTGTTACCACTACTACTAGATACTACTGTACTGTTCATTTATAACAAGTGCTTATTGATGCTAATGTTGGTACTTTCCGAACCATACTATGCAAGGTATTGCTGTATCGTAAGCTGACAATATCCTAAGTTGAAAATATTGTAAGTTATAAATATCGTTATGTTGAATATGAATAGATAGTAAATAACGGCTGTCACTGAGTAAGTCAGTAAACAAAAAATTTCTGTAACTAAATACCAATATTGAAAAGTTAATGAATGAATACAAGTTTATTGTGTCAACAAATGTACAGTAGTGAATATTCATCATTGATGCACCATTGTAAAGTTAGAATGTTGTAAGGCAAACCATCATAAAGGAAGAAGCATTGCTACTATAATGTTCTAACATACCATACACGGGCAGATCTACTATGAAACCAGTGAAGCTTAAGCTTGAGGGCCTGTAGTCCTGGAGGGGCCCCAAAAGCCAATTTAGTCCACATTGCTTAAAAATTTTGGGTGTACCATATGAGAAAGGTTGTTAAATAATAATAATAATTATTAGGGTGTTCGGGAGAGGGGTGGGATTAAATTATGGAGAGTCAAATACAAAATGGGAATTGACACAGTTACTTTTTGTTGATGATACTGTGCTTATGGGAGATTCTAAAGAAAAATTGCAAAGGTTAGTGGATGAGTTTGGGAGTGTGTGTAAATGTAGAAAGTTGAAAGTGAACATAGAAAAGAGTAAGGTGATGAGGGTATCAAATGATTTAGATAAAGAAAAATTGGATATCAAATTGGGGAGGAGGAGGAGTATGGAAGAAGTGAGTGTTTTCACATATTTGGCAGTTGATGTGTCAGTGGATGGATTTGTGAAGGATGGGGTTAATCATAGAATTGATGAAGGAAAAAAGGTGAGTGGTGCATTGAGGTATATGTGGAGTCAAAAGATGTTATCTATGGAGGCAAAGAAGGGAATGTATGAAAGTATAGTAGTACCAACACTTATATGGGTGTGAAGTTTGGGTTGTAAATGCTGCAGCAAGGAGGCGGTTGGAGGCAGTGGAGACGTCCTGTCTAAGGGCAATGTGTGGTGTAAATATTATGCAGAAAATTCAGAGTGTGGAAATTAGGAGAAGGTGTGGAGTTAATAAAAGTATTAGTTAGAAGGCTGAAGAGGGGTTGTTGAGGTGGTTTGGTCATTTAGAGAGAATGGATCAAAGTAGAATGACATGGAGAGCATATAGATCTGTAGGGGAAGGAAGGCGGGGTAGGGGTCATCCTCAAAAAGGTTGGAGGGAGGGGGTTGGACTTCCAACAAGTGTGCATGAGCATGTTAGATAGGACTGAATGGAGACAAATGGTTTTTGGGACCTGACGATCTGTTGGAGTGTGAGCAGGGTAATATTTAGTGAAGGGAGTCAAGGAAACCGGTTATTTTTATATAGCCGGACTTGAGTACTGGAAATGGGAAGTACAATGCTTGCACTTTAACCCATTGAGGGTTTCGGCCGTACTAGTACGGCTTACGACCCAGGGTTTTTGACGTACTAGTACGCCTAAATTCTAGTGCCCTCAAGTCTAGTGGGAGAAAGCTGGTAGGCCTACATATGAAAGAATGGGTCTATGTGGTCAGTGTGCGCAGTATAAAAAAAAATCCTGCAGCACACAGTGCATAATGAGAAAAAAAAACTTTGACCGTTTTTTTGGCGACTTTGCACTGTATTTTCGCATGGTATTTATTGTTGTATTCTAGTTTTCTTGGTCTCATTTTATAGAATGGAAGACATACTACAGAAATAGAGATGATTTTGACTGGTTTTACAATGAAAAGTACCTTGAAATTGAGCTCAAAGTAGCAGAAATGTTCGATTTTTACCAAAGTTCAAAAGTAAACAAATCATGCTATGTCCAATACACATCAGCTGGTGAGTCTGTTCTTTCGCAAGTGCGTCAATATTATTTATACCATTTCTACACTAATGCAGTAGTCTGCATAATAGTAAATCTTCTATTTTTTATAGAATAAAAATTCAAAGTGGAAAGCAAAAGAATGTAAGAGGGGCCTTGAGATGTGACTAATGAACAGAGGAAATGTCATTTTAGTGCCAGGAATGTATTTCTTGTTTGTTCTGGACCCTATTCGGAAATTGGCATCTTTTGAAATTTGTGTGAAATTGGCAAAATTGCTAAATTCTGACCACTGTACTGGATAGTTGAAACTGATAAATTGGTGGTTTCTTGCACTCATTCGATAGAAAAAATGGAGTTCTAGCGAAATATCCATGTTTTTTGTTGACTAGTACAGTGGAATTGGCCGAAAATGGGGCTCAAAGTGGGCAAAATCGCCAATGCGTAAACATCGACGAGACCACTAACTTCACAAGAGCATAATTCAAACTTTTGGTGTCATTATGATCGGGAAAAGATTCTCTATCTTTTCATACGAGAAAATTATTTTTTTTTTTAAATTTCGCCGACCCTGAGAACGAGTCTGAGAGGGCCTGTCGACCCTCAAAGGGTTAAAGGAGGGGTTTGGGATATTGGCAGTTTGGAGGGATATGTTATATATCTTTATTTATGCTTCTAAACTGTTGTATCTGGGCGCCTCTGCAAAAACACTGATTATGTACGAGTGATGTGAGTGTTGAATGATGAAAGTATTTTCCTTTTGGGGATTTTCTTTTTGGGTCACCCTGCCTCGGTGGGAGACGGTTGACTTGTTGAAAAAAAAAAATCACATTCATATTCGGCTTACAATATTTTTTACTTGCGATATTTTTGAACTGCAGTATTTTTGACTTGCGATATTTTTGACTTATGATATTTTTGACTAATGATGAGTTCATCAGAGTGTAACTCCGTGGTAAGTCAAGCACCTGTATACAGATCAAATAATCTCTTGAGTTACTGTTTCCATGGGGGTTATTATTGAACATTCTTCTCTTTATTCACTGCCAGTCATTCATAATGACTTGGATTTCCATTGTAAATGTCACCTAAATTTTTGTTTCAGTTGGTACAGCATGAAGTACTGTACTCGCTCACAGCGCAGTACGAGGTGCTGGAGTTCCTTGGCCGCGGCACCTTTGGCCAAGTGGTCAAGTGCTGGAAGAAGGGCACCAATGACATCGTGGCAATCAAAATCCTCAAGAACCACCCCTCCTACGCCAGGCAGGGCCAGATTGAGGTACTGTTCTGTGCTTGTTGTTATACCACTTTATTTTATTCTCTTGTTTCCTTGGTTGTGGATGGGTAGTAGACAGCAACCATTCAAGAAGGTATCATACTTCTGTCATATGAGTTGGTAGACAGCAACCATGCAAGTGGAACTTCATTTGTGGATGGGCAGTAGGTTGATAAACAGCAACCATGCAAGGAGGTACTATACTCCTTTCAAATGAGTGTTGCATGATAATTTATTGGAGTGTATATTTAGAGAGGATAGAATAAAATAGAATGACTTAGAGGGTGTATAAATCTGTAGTGGAAAGAAAACAATGTAGGGGTCAGCCTAGGAAAGGATGGAGGGAGGGGGTAAAAGAGGTTTTGTGTGCAAGGGGCTTGGACATACAGCAGGCATGTGTGAGTGTGTTACATAGGAGTGAATGGAGACAAATGGTTTTTGGAACTTGACATGTTGGAGTATGAGCAGGGAAGGGATTCATGGAAACTGGTTAGCCAGACTTAAGTCCTGGAGGTAGGCAGTACTACAATGCTTGTACTCTAAAGGAGCGGTTTGGGATATTTGCTGTTTGGAGTGGCATCTAAACTGTCGTATCTATGTGTGTCTGGCAAGACAGTGAGAGTGTGAATGATGGTGAAAGTGTTTCTTTTTCAGGCCACTGTGTCTTGATGGGTGATGACCATTCTGTTGAAAAGAACAATAATAATAATAATAATAATAATAAGTGTTGATAATTGAAGGTAGACTTGTAAATAATGATTTGTGTTTCAGGTTGGTATATTGACAAGGTTAAGCCAGGAGAGCGCAGACGACTACAACTTTGTACGAGCCTTCGAATGTTTCCAGCACAAGAACCATACGTGTCTGGTGTTTGAAATGCTTGAACAGAACCTCTATGACTTCCTCAAACAGAACAAATTCTCTCCACTGCCGCTGAAATTCATCCGACCCATCCTTCAGCAGGTCTTGACAGCTCTTCTCAAACTTAAGGTACTTCAGAGAATAAAATGGTACAGTACTGTGACTGCAACAGTACACAAATGATCCGAACATAGGAGAGACAGGCTTGTGATTGTGTTTCAGTCCGACTTGAACCATTTATGAAACATTGTCATGAGCTTCTCCTATATGCGGGTTGTTTATATAGAGTAGTGCTCTGGTACCCACAGGGGATACCTTCCAAAAACTACCATGGAAACCTGAAACTGTGGATAGTAGTGAACACTACATACAAGTCATTTTATATTTACATACTTACCTATGATAAAGTTTAATTAATAAATTTTGCAAAATAATCCAGAATTAACGCTTTTTCACTGATGGGAAGCACTTCATGGCTTCTCTTAGACTTTGAACAACTGCGACTATTACAAAAAAAGTATTTTTAGATGGTGGATTACTCATTTTGTAATAAAGAGTTCGGGATACATAAATACACGTTAAAATAAATGAATCTTTAATATTATATAAAAACAACTATCTTTGGTCTAGAGGTATTCAAAATATACATACATGCTACAATAATAAATTATTAGCATTTTAAAATAATAAATGATAATTGGTAACCCTACACACAGGGTACCACTTTTTCAGACACTACTGTGTCACTATATATATCTATGCTAAAATAATAAATTATAAATAACATATTTACAGTAATAAATTAGTCAACTCTGTCTCACGACACCCTAATGACGCTCCGTGTCACACGACACTTATCCGAGTTGTGACGCTCCCTATGTCTCACACGACACTTACCCGTGTAATGACGCTCCATCTCAGCTGTGTCCCTTGATGCCCTTTTCTCTGCGTAATGACGCTCCTACTCTCCGTGTCACGACACCCTTTTCTCTGCATCATACACTACTGTGTCACTCTTGACACCCAGTGACACACTCACACAGCGTCTTTCTCAAGGCCAGTCACATGACACTATTCAATGTACACTACAACCGTAACTTCTTTAGTGTCACACGACACCCTTTTCTTCTCAGTGTTCCACTACGGTCCTATAGCATATCTCAGTGTCACACTCCGTCATACTTCCTTAAGTGTCACACTACGGTCCTAGCCCAGTTCAGTGTCACACTCTAACCTTTTCTTCACGTAGTGTCCCACTAAAACAGCATCCGATGACTCCGGCCCACAGTTGACCAGCGTAGGCGGTGAGTCCGCAGACATCACCTGGTAATCCTATAAATACTCTCTAAAGGCCAGTAGAAGTACACCGTAAGATGGTCTGGTGAGTACTGTCTACCGCCTTCAAGACCAGTTGACACACCGCAAGGTGGTCCAGTTAATACTGCTTGCAGAACACCATGCTGCGAGCTCACTGAATGCGGCCGTCAAGTAACTGAGGCCATCAGACTCAGTGAGCTGCAGTGAGCGGTTCTTCTAAAATCAGTAGAAGCCAGTAGAATACTCTCTACTGCCAGTAGATGTGTACCATTAGGTGTTCTGGTAACTACTGCTTAGATGTGTACCGTGAGGTGTTCAGGTACTTACTGCTTAGATGCGTACTGTGAGGTGTTCAGGTACTTACTGCTTAGATGCGTACCGTGAGGTGTTCAGGTACTTACTGCTTCTAAAGCTGGCTCAGCAGTCCCCACATTGGGTTTGATGACATGCCCTGTGGTACTGCCAGCCGGCAGGTTAACCATTTAACCGCTGGTTTGGCAGGGGGCCGCAACAGCGACCATCACTACTTCTGCACCTTGGGACCATTAATAAGCAAAATTAAGGGTTATTTTTATGTCACGGTGTACTGTGGGATTCGGATTCCGAATCCGTGGATACTGGGGTTCTACTATACCTGGAGGGTGTTCCGGGGGTCATTGCCCCCATGGCCCGGTCCATGACCAGGCCTGGTGGTGGATCAGGACCTGATCAACCAGGTTTTGTTACTGCTGTCACACGTAAACCATAGGAACCACAGCCTGGCTGGTCAGGTACGTACTGACTTTGGGTATCTATGTCAAGGTACAGTAGAACCCCTGTATCCACAGATATGGGGGCTCTACTGCACTACAGTCCTCCCCAGTTTGTACTCGTCTATTTGTGGTTGCAGGTGTTGAGTCTCAGCTCCTGGCCCATCCTCTCAGTGCCACTTGCCAGATTTGCTCCATTCTAGACTTGTGAGCACTATCATACCTTCTCTTACAACTCTGTATAGAGTATGCCTCAGTGGGAATCAACTAGACAGTAACTGACTGAATGATAGTGAATGTGTCAATCTTTATGTGGACACAGCTTGGGGAGATACAGGCTGATACCAGTAATGAAAAAGAATATTTTTTTGTGATTAAAAATATGAGATGATTTCATGGGTTAATCTGTAGTGATCAGCATAGGCTGAAGATTATTTATATCAGAATTAGAGGCTAATTTATAGGCCTAGGCTAAGGGTATTTGTGTCAGAACTACAGGCTAATTTATAGGTCTAGGCTGAAGGTATTTGTGTCAACTATAGGCTAATTTATAAGCCTAGGATGAGAATATTTGTGTCAAAATCAGGATCTATATTGTGTAAGTTATGTGACCAACTTATGTGATCTCAAATAAGTTACATGACCTTAAGTTATATGATCTCAAGTTACTAGAAGGTATGAGTAAGTTAATTATTGCTCTATTAAAATTATTTTAGAAAATGACTGTAATTCAAATGTTGAGGGGAATAATTTATCATCATCTTAACCTGGAGTCTACCTGAATTATACCTGGAGAGGGTTTCAGGGGCCAACGCCCCCACGGCTCGGTCTGTAACCTGGCCTCAAAAAATGTGGAGCACTAAATGATTTTACATGTTAGGATAAGTCTGATGCATTTTCTTAGAAATCGGAAGGTGGATAATATAATTATTTTGTCAGAGGTCTAAGTCGGATCAAAACATCGTGGTAAGTGTGTCTCCTATGTGTGGGTTATTTGTGCATATACAGTGGTCCCCCGCTTTTCGTAGTTCCCGGCAATCGTAAAATTCACCAATCATAGAGGTATTTTCGTATAAACATGGACTCGCTTTTCATAGGTTGACTTGCGAGTCGTAGTTCGTCTGGGACGCGTACCCAAGGCGTGAGCCAGGGCAGCAGCCAGTCTGGCATTGTTTACCAGTGAGCGAAGGTCCCCTCACGTGCTCCAGCGAAATATTTTATAATATTCCATTTATTTTAGTGCTTGCAAGTACTAAATAAGCTACCATGGCTCCAAAGAAAGCTCCTAGTGCCAAGCCTGTGGTAAAGAAGGTGAGAAATACGATTGAATTTAAGAAAACCATCATCGAACAATATGAAAGTGGTACAAGTGTGGCCGAACTGTCCAGGATGTATAAGAAACCCTACACAACCATATGTTCCATAGTGGCCAAGAAAAAATGAAATAAAGGATGCTGTTGTTGCAAAGGGAGTAACTATGCTGACAAAAATGAGATCACCAGTACTGGAAGAGGTTGAGAAGTTATTATTGGTGTGGATAAATGAGAAACAATTAGCAGGAGATACTCTTATGACTTCGTTTATTTGTGAAAAGGCTAGGCAGTTGCATGAAGAAGATTTGGTAAAGAAATTGCCTGCAAATAGTGGTGAAGTGAATGAATTTAAGGCCAGCAAAGGCTGGTTTGAGAGATTTAAGAACCGTACTGGCATACACAGTGTGGTAAGGCATGGTGAGGCTGCCAGTTCGGACCACAAGGTGGCTGAAAAATATGTGCATGAATTCCAGGAGTACATAGAGGCTGAAGGACTGAAACCTGAACAAGTGTTCAGTTGTGACAAAACAGGCCTCTTTTGGAAGAAAATGCCAAAGAGGACCTTCATTACACAAGAGGAAAAGGCAATGCCAGGACACAAGCCTATGAAAGACAGGCTGACGCTAATGTTCTGTGCTAATGCTAGTGGGGATTTCAAAGTGAAGCCATTACTAGTGTACCATTCAGAAAATCCCAGAGTGTTCAGGAAAAACAATGTTATGAAGAGTAAATTGTGTGTGTTTTGGAAATCTAATAGTAAGGCATGGGTCACGAGGGAAATTTTCGTCGAGTGGTTCAATGAAGTGTTTGGCCCTAGTGTGAAGGAGTATCTCCTGGAAAAGAAATTGGATCTCAAGTGCCTGCTAGTAATGAACAATGCACCTGCTCATCCTCCAAACTTGGATGACCTAATTTTCGAGGAGTTTGGGTTCATCACAGTAAAGTTCTTGCCCCCGAATACCACTCCTCTCCTCCAACCCATGGACCAGCAGGTTATTGCAAACTTTAAAAAACTCTACACAAAAGCAATGTTTCACAGGTGCTTGACTGTGACCACAGACACTCACTTGACCCTAAGGGAATTTTGGAGAGAACACTTCAGCATCCTCCATTGCATAACCCTTATAGGTATGGCTTGGGAGGGAGTGACTACCAGGACTTTGAACTCTGCCTGGAGAAAATTGTGGCCAGATTGTGTCGACAAGAGGGATTTTGAAGAATTTGGGACTGACCCTAATGAGCCTATGTCTGTTGTAAAATCAATTGTGGCACTGGGGAGTTCCATGGGGTTGGATGTGAGTTTGGAGGATGTGGAAGAATTGGTGGAAGACCACAATGAAGAGCTCACCACTGAGGAGCTGCAAGAGCTTCAGCAGGAAGAGCAACACATCGCAGCTCAGAATCTTGCTGCAGAGGAGGAGGAAGAGAGATGGAAGAAGGTGCCTTCTTCAGAAATTAACCCTTTGACTGTCGCGGCCATATATATACGTCTTACAAGGTACCGTGTTTGAGGTATATATACTCATAAATTCTAGCGGCTTCAAATTAAGCAGGAGAAAGCTGGTAGGCCCACATGTGAGAGAATGGGTCTGTGTGGTCAGTGTGCACCATATAAAAAAAATCCTGGAGCACGCAGTGCATGAGAAAAAAAAAACTCCGACCATTTTTTTTAATTAAAATGCCGAATTTGTGGTCTATTTTCGTATAGTATTTATGGTTGTATTCTCGTTTTCTTGGTCTCATTTGATAGAATGAAAAACATATTATAGAAATAGAGGTGATTTTGATTGATTTTACTATAAAAAGAACCTACAATTGGAGCTCAAAGTAGGGGAAATGTTTGATTTTTGCCAATGTTCAAAAGTAAACAAATGATGCCATTGTCCAATAAATGTCCAACTAGCCATTCTAATATGCAGTCATGAATGGGTTGATGTTATTTATACAATTATTACAGTTATTGCAGTAGTCTGCATAATAGTAAGTCTTCTATTTTTTGTTTGAATAAAAATTCAAAATAGAAAGCAAGAGTAATATCAGAGGGGACTGGAGATGTGACTGATGAACAAAGAAAATGTTATTTTAGAGCCAGGAATGTCTGCATTGTTCATTCTGGACCTTATTTTGAAATTGTCATATTTTTTAGTTTTCGTGAAATTGGCCAAATTCCAAATTTCTGACCACATTATTAGGTAGTTGAAATCGGTAAATGGGCAGTTTCTTGTACTCAATCGATAGAAAAAATGGAGTTTTAAAGAAGTAGCTATGAGTTTGGGCGACTGGAACAATGGAATTAGCCGAAAATAGGGCTCAAAGTGGGCGAAATTGCTGATTTGTAAACAGCGCTGAGGTCGCTAACTTCGCGAGAGCATAATTCCGTCAGTTTTCCATCAGATTTTGTTTTTTTGGTGTCATTACAATCGGGAAAAGATTCTCTATCATTTCATAAGAAAAAATAATTTTTTTTTTTAAATTTTGCGACACCAGGAGACACCTCAGGATTGGGGGTTGCGACAGTCAAAGGGTTAAAGAGATTTTTACTATGTGGGGTAAGATGGAAAGCTTTATGGAGAAACATCACCCTAACAAGGTTGTTGCAAGCCAGTTTGGCAACATGTACAGTGACAAAGTCTTGGACCATTTTAGGGAAGTGTTAAAGAGACGCCAGAAACAGAGCTCTCTCCACAGTTATTTTGTGAGACAGGACTCCAGTGACTCTCAAGGTGGTCCTAGTGGCATTAAGAAACATAGAAGCAACCCCAGAAAAGCAAATGGTACCTGAGGTGTTGATGGAAGGGGATTCCCCTTCCAAACTATAAACAATCCCCACTCTCTCTCCTCCTCCAGTCTCCCATACACTAAGAAGAATCTCCAATAAAGGTAAGTGTTATGCTGTTAATGTTTCATTCATCATTTCCCATTGTATTGTTTATGTACTACATGCATATTTCATGTTAAAAATTTTTTTGTTTTAATACTTCTGGGTGTCAGGAACGGATTAATTGCATTTACATTATTTCTTATGGGGAAAATTGATTCGTAAATTTCGTTTATAGTAACGGCTCCAGGAATGGATTAATTACGAACAACGAGGGACTTGCAGACCTGTTGAGAATCTTGTATTTTTTTTTTTCAACAAGTCTGCCATCTCCCACCGAGGCAGGGCGACCCAAAAAAGAAAGAAAATCCCCAAAAAGAAAATACTTTCATCATCATTCAACACTTTCACCACACTCACACATTATCACTGTTTTTTCAGAGGTGCTCAGGATACAACAGTTTAGAAGCATATACATATAACGATACACAACATATCCCTCCAAACTGCCAATATCCCAAACCCCTCCTTTAAAGTGCAGGCATTGTACTTCCCATTTCCAGGACTCAAGTCCGACTATATGAAAATAACCGGTTTCCCTGAATCCCTTCACTAAATATTACCCTGCTCACACTCCAACAGATCGTCAGGTCCCAAGTACCATTCGTCTCCATTCACTCCTATCTAACACGCTCACGCACGCTTGCTGAAAGTCTTGTATATCTTGTATATTATGTATAATATCATTATTATACACAATACAGAAGGTCCTCAATGTATTTGTAAGTTGAAGACTTTCTGTAATTATGTTTGTATTTGTATCGCACACAGCAACTTGGGCTGATCCATGCAGACCTGAAGCCAGAGAACATCATGTTGGTAGACCCGGTCAGACAACCGTATCGTGTCAAGGTCATCGACTTTGGCAGCGCTTCTCACGTGAGCAAGGCCGTGTGTAACACCTACCTGCAGTCTCGCTACTACCGTGCCCCAGAGATAGTCCTCGGCCTGCCCTTCTCCGAAGCTATTGACATGTGGTCGTTAGGTTGTGTCATTGCTGAGCTCTTCCTGGGATGGCCGCTCTATCCAGGGTCTTCTGAGTACGACCAGGTAAGTTATTGAACTTTGTCTTACGCTAAGCTCTCATATTAAGTTTGTCTATATAGTACAATAGTTTGTATTACAACTACATTATTGAACTTTGTATTGCACTTAAGTTCTCTCACGAAGCTCCTCTATACAGTACAATATTTTGTAAGAGCAGTTGAAAAAGATGATCCAAAATTGAATAGCAAGTGGAAAGTCCTTCATAATACAAGCTATGCCATTTATTTTAAAAAAATTGCACCGAATAGACTAGCTTTATAAGAGAACTGACTGTATGCAGTACCTCTAACATGTGATGCAAAAGAGTAGGCCTGTTGACCTACCTACCTAATGGGTCACTAGGCCTGCTGTTGATCTCACATGGTACCTGCATATGCACTCTTGTGTTCTTGTTTGTAATGTTTCAACTAAGTTCCTGCAGAGGGAAACATTGCCACAATATAATGTTGCATTGGTTGCATCTGTGTTTGTTTACCTAAAATTATGTTTGGTGATTCTGCCATTATTATTCAATTTAATGTGACTGCCAGCTTTTGTTGTGAGTGTAAGTTGTTATAACTGTGACCTTCAGCTTTTGTTGTGAGTGTAAGATATTATAACTGTGACCTTCAACTTTTGTTGTGAGTGTAAGATGTTATAACTATGACCTTCAGCTTTTGCTGTGAGTGTAAGATGTTATAACTTTGCCCTTCAGTTTTTGTTGTGAGTTTAAGGTGTTATAACTATGACCTTCAGCTTTTGTTGTGAGTGTAAGATGTTATAACTGTGACCTTCAGCTTTTATTGTGAGTGTAAGGTATTATAACTGACCTTCAGCTTTTGTTGTGAGTGTAAGATGTTATAACTGTGACCTTCAGCTTTTGTTGTGAGTGTAAGATGTTATAACTGTGACCTTCAGCTTTTGTTGTGAGTGTAAGATGTTATAACTGTGACCTTCAGCTTTTGTTGTGAGTGTAAGATGTTATAACTGTGACCTTCAGCTTTTGTTGTGAGTGTAAGATGTTATAACTGTGACCTTCAGCTTTTGTTGTGAGTGTAAGATGTTATAACTGTGACCTTCAGCTTTTGTTGTGAGTGTAAGATGTTATAACTGTGACCTTCAGCTTTTGTTGTGAGTAAGATGTTATAACTGTGACCTTCAGCTTTTGTTGTGAGTGTAAGATGTTATAACTGTGACCTTCAGCTTTTGTTGTGAGTGTAAGGTGTTATAACTGTGACCTTCAGCTTTTGTTGTGAGTGTAAGGCGTTATAACTGTGATCTTTTGTTTACAGATTCGTTACATTAGTCAAACACAAGGGATCCCTGCGGAACACATGCTCAACAATGCCACCAAGACCACCAAATTCTTTTATAGAGACAATGAGTCGACCTATCCATTCTGGCGGCTTAAGGTGAGTCTTATCCTGTAGCAGTAGTAAGGATAGTGTCTGAACACTGGAGGATGGGTGTGGATAGTATAGTTCCGGAGGTGGGAAGTACAGTGCCTGTACTCTGAAGGATAAGTGAGAATGTTACAGTTCCAGAGGTAGGAAGTACAGTGCCTGTACTCAGAAGGATAAGTGAGAATGTTACAATTCTGGAAGTGGGAAATACAGTGACTGTACTCTGAAGGATGAGTGAGAATGTTATAGTACTGGAGGTGGGGAGTACAGTACCTGTACTCTGAAGGATAAGTGAGAATGTTACAGTTCCAAGGTCATTTACATAGTAATATCAGCCCACTTATGACTAGGCTGTTACTAAATTAGCCTCCTTAAGGCATTAAATTGTGTCTTTATTGTGACTGGTTCATCTTAAATTGTAACTATAAAATATGTTGTCTATTGTGACTTGTTGATATGAAATTATAACTGTAAATTATGTTGTCACAACAGACCCCAGAGGAACATGAAGGGGAGACCGGTATAAAAAGCAAAGAAGCACGTAAATACATCTTCAACTGCCTGGATGACATGGGTCAGGTCAATGTACCCACTGAACTTGAAGGCGGTGAGTTGCTGGCGGAAAAGGCGGACCGACGGGAGTTCATCGATCTGCTGAAGCGCATGTTAACCATGGATCAAGAACGGCGGATCAGTCCCGGAGAAGCGCTCCAGCACAGCTTTGTTACCCTCCAACACCTGCTGGATTATCCTCATTGTTCCAATGTTAAGGCTTCAATGCAGGTGCGTTAGGTTATGATGTATAATGTCCATAATGGGTTTTGATGTATAATGTTTATAATGGGTTATGTTAGGATGTATAATGTCTATAATGGGTTATGTTATGTTGTATAATATCTATCATTATTCCCACTATAAGGGGTAATATGTTATGTATAATGTCTATAATAAGTTATGGTATGATGTACGTATAATGTGTCATTATTTTCACTATAATGGGTTATGTTATGATGTATAGTGTCTGTCATTATTATAATGTGTTATGACAAAAAACATTATCCATGGAGGCAAAGAAGGGAATTTATGAGAGTATAGTGGTACCAACACTCTTATATGGGTGTGAAGCTTGGGTTGTAAATGTTGCAACAAGGAGGAGGCTGGAGACAGTGGAGATGTTGCATCTAAAGGCAATGTATGGTGTAAACATTATGCAGAGAATTCGTATTGTGGAAATTAGGAGGAGGTGTGGAGTTACTAAAAGTATTATCCAAATGGCTGAAGAGGGGTTGTTGAGGTGGTTTAGTAATTTAGAGAGGATGGAGGAAAATAGGATGACTTGGAGGGTGTATTAATCTGTAGGGGGAAGGAAGGTGGGGTATGGTCTTCCTCAAAAAGGTTGGAGGGAGGGGGTAAAGGAGGTTTTATGGGTGAGAGATTTGGACTTCCAGCAGACATGCATGAGTGTGTTAGGAGTGAATGGAGACAAATGGTTTTTGGGATATGACGAGTTGTTGGAGTGTGAGCAGGGTAATATTTTGTGAAGGGATTCAGAGAAACCAGTTAGCCAGACTTGAGTCTTGGAGGTGAAAAGTACAATGCCTACACTATAAAGGAAGGTGTTTGGGATATTAGTAGTTTGAAGGGACATTTACACTGTTGTATCTAAGCGCCTCTGCAAAGACAGTGATTATGTATGAGTGATGGTGAAAGCATTTCTTTTTTGGGTCACCCTGTCTTGGTGGGAGATGGCTGACATATTGAAAAAAAAAGTTAGTGAAAGTATATGATAATAATGGCATTATATTTGTGAAAATATCAGTGAAAGTTAATAATAATGTGGTCATTATACATCTCAGCAGATGATGGAGGTGTGCCGGCGGCCGGCTCCAGCATACGCCACAGCTGCCACGGTTTCCCAGGCTCAGGCGCTCCCGCCCTCACTCATGCCTAACTATGTTCATTCCACCAATGGTTCTGTCACTCTCACTTTCAACAATCAGATCACCAATCAGGTGTGTGCTATTGTGATGGTAAACACTCAGACAGCATGACTTTTATTTAATAAGATCACCAGTCAGATGTGTGCCATTGTCTTGTGAAGGTAGACACTCAAATAACTGATGAATTTTATTAAATAAGATAAGCAATCAGGTGCATATCATTGTCTTGTGGTGGTAGACACTTAGATGATTGATGACTAATACATTTACTTAAAGGAAAGGTAGTAAATACTTATATCTTTATTAGCTAATAAAATGATTGCAGTAGATATTTTAGTTTCAAAATAGAGAGTAGATTTATTAAAGCAAAGATATTGACTGCCTTTATCTTTAATAATTGATAATAAAAGTAGATTTACTTTGAGAATAGATTTATACACTTTAAGGTATTGGTTATTAAAAATGGGTTGCCCCCCCACAGTATGGGTTGTACCAAGGGAGTCGCAGCGGACGAGGCTACAGTGGCAGCAGTCGAGGAGAAGCCGCGGCAGCGGCTGCGGCGGCGGCTAGCTTCCAGCCACAGCTGGTGTCGTCCATCCTTTGTCCGCCGCCATACCAAGGTCTGGCGTCCCCGGGCAAGCATGTCACGGTAGTGACACAGCAACCACAACTTCAACTGCAGCCTTCTCTGCTCCCCCAGCAGGTCAGCAGACAGTCCCTTCACTCAATTCACTAAACCTGCACCTAGGAGAGAAGGGTATGGCCACATTTTGATCCAGATTTGACCGTATACAAATGCAGTTGGACAGAAATGTGGTCATTAGTTTCTTCTGTATGTGAATTATTTGTTTATTCCAATTGGACAGAATTGTGTATTGTTCGAAGTGGGCAGAATTGTGTATTGTTCCAATTGGACAGAAATGTAGTCATGAGTATCTCCTATATGTGAATTATTTGTGTTTTGTTCCAGTCATGTTTCTTTATCAGTTATGGCTGTCCTCTTATTGGTACATTCCTTATCGATGCACTGCACAACCCACACATAGGAGAGAGAAACATATGGCAACATTTTGGTCTTATTTAGACCATATACAAGTCCAATCAGCCAGAAATGTGGTCATTAGTTTATGCTATGTGTGGATTATTTGTGTGCTGTTCCAGTCATGATATTGTGACTTTCTGTACTTTTTCGATTGTGTTTATTCTCTTATTGGTGCACTCTCCTCTTTTATAAATCTCTTCTATGTATCGGGGAACGGGTAGTGATTTGAACCATGGCTAGTAAGTTCTAAACCTCACAGCTACATTTCTACATTGGTGTGACTTTTTAGTAAGAGCAGTTGATCATGTAGAACTAGAATTGTATAGCATGTGGAATGGTCTGCATAATGCTCACTATTGTGGTTCAGCTTTTGTAGTTGTAGTCACAAAAAATATTACATTATGTAGAGGAACTTTATAAGAGAACTAACTGTATATAGAGTAACTTTATAAGAGAACTTACAGTATGCAGAACATACAAGGTGGTGCTGTATCTTTGTTTCATGTACACAGGACACATACAATGCTTGTCAAGAGACGGTTGTTTAATTTGTGTGACATCTATTGTGGTTGTTATAGGTTGGCGGTGGTGGTCAGTATGTACCTGTCTCTATGGTGGAGCAACCAGGACGTGGCATGTTGTTGACAACTGGTGCGGCAGTGGGCGGAGGATGGGGTCGTGGCGGCCAGATGGCCCTGGTTCCCGGCGGCTGGCAGCAGCTGCCACAGCCACCGACTTCTCTGCAGCAACCAGCCAGTCTCCTGCCTGACGCCACAGATGCCTGGCGGCGGACATTCCTGGTTGACTCGTCAGTGGTGCAGGGAGATGCACCACCCGCCATGTTTCCGGTGGACCTGCACCCAGAGCTCTACGAGGCTTACCCGTCTGGCACCTGGGCGGGTAGCAAGCGCTCGAGCAAAGCCTCATTGCTGAGCCACTCCGGCGCACACGCTGCCCACACCCTCCATGTGGGCGGTCGACCAACACAGCCGCCTGCACACGACAAGAAAGATCTGAGCCAGCAGCTGTCACCCGTCAAGAAGCGGGTGAAGGAAGGTACACCGCCAGGTGCGTCATCTACACACTGGGGCGGCAGTGGCACAGCGACACAACTCAACCATAACTACCACAACAATCATGTGTAAGTAACAACTACCACAACAATCACATGTAACAACTACCACTACAGTTATATGTAACAACTACCACAACAATAATATGTAACAACTACCACAACAATAATATGTAACAACTACCACAACAATAATATGTAACAACTACCACAACAATCGTATGTAACAACTACCACAACAATCGTATGTAACAACTACTACAACAGTCATATGTAACAACTACCACAACAATAATATGTAACAACTACCACAACAATCGTATGTAACAACTACCACAACAATCATATGTAACAACTACCACAACAATCGTATGTAACAACTACCACAACAATCATATGTAACAACTACCACAACAATCGTATGTAACAACTACCACAACAATCATATGTAACAACTACCACAACAATCGTATGTAACAACTACCACAACAATCATATGTAACAACTACCACAACAATCGTATGTAACAACTACCACAACAATCATATGTAACAACTACCACAACAATCGTATGTAACTACTACCACAACAATCGTATGTAACAACTACCACTACAATAATATGTAACAACTACCACAACAGTAATATGTAACAACTACCACAACAATAATATGTAACAACTACCACAACAATCGTATGTAACAACTACCACAACAATCGTATGTAACAACTACCACAACAATAATATGTAACAACTACCACAACAATCGTATGTAACAACTACCACAACAATCGTATGTAACAACTACCACAACAGTCATACGTAACAACTACCAAAACAATCATATGTAACAACTACCACAACAATCATATGTAACAACTACCACAATATGTAACAACTACCATAACAATCTTATGTAACAACTACCATAATCATATATAACAACTACCATAACAATCATATGTAACAACTACCACAATATGTAACAACTACCATAGCAATCATACATAACAACTACCATAACAATCATATGTAACTACCACAACAATCATATGTAACAACTACCATAACAATCATATGTAACAACTACCACAACAATCATGTAACAACTACCACAACAATCATATGTAACAACTACCACAATATGTAACAACTACCATAATCATATGTAACAACTACCACAACAATCATATGTAACAACTACCACAACAGTCATATGTAAGAACTACCACAACAATCATAGGTGACAACTACCACAACAATCATATGTAGCAACTACCACAACAATCATATGTAACAACTACCACAACAGTCATATGTAACAACTACCACAACAATCATATGTAACAACTACCACAACAATCATATATAACAACTACCACAACAATCATATATAACTACCACAACAGTCATATATAACTACCATAACAATCACATAAAACAACTACCACAACAATCATATGTAACTACTGCAACAATCATATATAACTACCACAACAATCATATATAACTACCATAACAATCACATAAAACTACCACAACAATCATATGTAACAAGTACCATAACAATCATGTAACAAGTACTTCAACAGTCATATATAACTACCACAACAATCATATATAACTACCACAACAATCACATAAAGCAACTACCACAACAATCATATGTAACAAGTACCACAACAATCATATGTAACAAATACCACAGCATTCACATATAACTATTACAATCACATATAAATAACAAGAACAAGATGAACACCAATAATAATAATTAATGTATGTTTCAGTCATCATTCAGCTCACCACGGGAGTCATCACCAGGGTCATCCTCACCATCCAAGTCATCACTCTACCCACCACTCCACCCACTCCTCCAGTCATCACCCGGTGATACATGGCAGTCACTCCAACCACACCAGTCATGTCAGCGGCGGCACAGGTGGTGGCGGCGGCAGTCACAGCTCTCATACAGGTGAGGAAGTCACAGCTCTCATACAAGTGAGGAAGTCACAGCTGTCATACAGGTGTATCAGTCACAACTGTCATACAGGTGCATCAGTCACAATGTAAATGTGTTGGTTGTGTCACGTTGTTGTAGAGCGGGGTTCAATGATAAGGCTTCGGAGGCTTCTTTATTTGTGAGATAGTGGGTACACAGGCAATGTGTTTGTGCCCATGGCCCAGGAGTGCCATGCCCACGAGGGAGAGAGGAGTAGGCCTTGTTGACTGAGTGAAGGCCACAGAGAGTGAAAGAGAGGCAGGTCTGGGCATACTGAAGTGGCATAGGCCTATAGGTGTCAGCATGAGCATGGCGCGTAATACGAACTCAGCTGGTAGACAGCATAGGCTGTCTGTGCACAGTACAGGCTGTCTACATTCACTCGGTCATGCACACCATGGTCGACCCTGATCATGACTGGCAGTAAAAAAAAAAACTCGGTCTCTCTTTCACAGGAACAGGGCACAGGACACAAAATAAAAACATATATACATGTCACCCTGTCTCGGTGGGAGATGGCCGACTTGTTAAGGAAAAAAAAAATATACATGTGGACATGGAAAATAAAACTTCCTACAGGGAGGGAGGAAAAAAAGGTGGGGTGTGCTAAACATTGTGGTCTAAGACAGTGAGTGTTGATGGGCATCACTGCACACCTTCCTGCGTCTGGACAGATATTGCAACACAGGAGACATCGCTGCAGCTGAGCTTTGATGTAACAGGGTACGGTCTCTTCTGGAACAGTGAAGTAGTCATCGTAGGAGTTGCTGCAGGGTTCACTCAACCTGGGGCACAACCTGCTGGTGCCCTCGAGTGAGGCATCGTCAGTACTCGGCAGCTGGCAGGACTTCTGGCAAGCGACTCAGGAGGACATTTCTCGACTGGTACTGTTGCTGGAGCTGTCACTGCCGGCGAGCGTGGAGTGAGTCGTGGCAGGGATGACACGGTAAAACATCTGAAGTGAGCAGTCTAGCAGTCAAAGTGACATCATCTTTGTGCAGGCTGCTCACTGAAGCTTGTGACACGAGGCTGACACAGCACCTGCCGACAGGGTCTAACTGCGGCTTGATGAGTGTCATTCTCTCGGCAGTTGGAGTTATAGCAGAGGTTAGTCTAAGCGTCCCCAGACTGGTTTACATATAACTGCTCTGAAGGTCAGGAGGTGAAGTGAAACAAATCTCGATGGGAATCGTAGCAGATATGATTCTGCAGGGCATCATGACCGGCGAACATAAAAAGCTTTCTGTACAAAAGGGCTCATGCTCTGGACTGCCAAACACATGGGTCACACCAGGTGACAAGTAACACGAGGTGCTATACAGTGGTCTGGGCGCAGACCTGTGGTCCACACGCAGCTGGGCTCAAGACCACACAGGACACATGGAAAACTGTACACACCTGCACTGTACATGTGGTACAACAGGGCTTACTAGCAAATGATGCTTTTCTATGCAAAAATCAACACTAAGCCATACACGAACATGTGAGAACACTGACTGAGAGGATTTAATTAACACTGGACATAGCTTCTCTCAGTCTTCTCAATAATACTTAAAACAATTTGCTCACTGTGAAAACATTCAATGTGACATCATGTGGTGATGTCAGGCGTGACTTCGTGAGGTGATGCCATGGGATGACATCGCGAAGTGACAGCAGACATCTCGATGTGATGTCCTGGAGTGACACCATGAGGGATGTCATGGGGTGACATCGCAAGGTGATGTCAAGCAAACATTGTGACGTCGTGAAGTCGGGCAGCATCGTGGGTGACGTCAGTGGATTGATGCGGCAGCAGACCACAGCATGTGGCTTGGGACATCTGGCTTGGTAACCCATGTGGCTTGTAGATCCACGTGGCATCGTCCACACCCCACGTGGCTTCGTGACCCACGTGGCTTCGTCCACACATGGCTCTGTCATCTATGTGGCTTGCTGATCCACGTGGCTTTGTGATCCACGTGGCTTCGTCCACACATGGCTCTGTCATCTATGTGGCTTGCTGATCCACGTGGCTTCGTGATCCACATAGCTTCGAGTGGCCTTGGGCACTCCGATACACAGCTCTGGCAATGAATTCACACAGAAAACAGCAGAAAACACAGCAGAGAGGGTGAGTACATGGTGGGGAATGAGGTGTGAGTGAGGCGAGGAACCCGGTTGCTTCCTCTCCCACATACCCACTTGGAGAAACACCCACACTGGATGCTGAAATCACCACAAACTCACCTCTGACTTGCTGAAATAGCTGTGCAAAGCTGAAAACAACAGCAGAACATACTGGTAATGCTGAACACGTGACCTGAGAAACAGTGTGGGGCTCTGTGAAGTGTCAGGTGACTCCACTTACATTTCTCGAAGAAATTTGGCAAATTTTGGCTAGGATCCTGCTTGTATCTGTGTCTGGATGCTGAAATGTGCAGACACGACATCAGGATAGCTCGTTGAGAGACGGATGCTTCTTGTGTGGGGTGATGAAGTGAAGACGACTTCATTCCTCTTCCTCTCTCCTGGCAAACACACTTGCTGTGAGGGACCGCTGTCACCAATTGTAAAATGTCTCTGCCACCAATTGTAAATACCACTGCCACCAATTGTAAATGTGTTGGTTGTGTCACGTTGCAGAGCGGGGTTCAATGATAAGGCTTTGGAGGCGTCTTTATTTGGAATGTCGTGGGGGTACACAGGCAGTGTGTTTATGCCCATGGTCCGGGAGGGCCATGACCGCGAGGGAGAGAGGAGTAGGCCTTGTTGACTGAGTGAAGTCCGCTGAGAGAGTGAGAGAGAGGCAGGTCTGGGCAGGCAGCACGAGCATGGCGCGTAATATGAACTCAGCTGGCAGACAGCATAGGCTGTCTGTGCAGACAGTACAGGCTGTCTACAACAACTGTCATACAGGCGTCAGTCACAACTGTCATACAGGTGTGTCATTCACAACTGTCATACAGGTGTGTCAGTCACAACTGTCATACAGGTGTGTCAGTCACAACTGTCATACAGGTGTGTCAGTCACAACTGTCATACAGGTGTCAGTCACAATTGTCATACAGGTGTCAGTCACAACTGTCATACAGGTGTGTCAGTCACAACTGTCATACAGGTGCATCAGTCACAACTGTCATACAGGTGCATCAGTCACAGCTGTCATACAGGTGTGTCAGTCACAACTGTCATACAGGTGCATCAGTCACAGCTGTCATACAGGTGTGTCAGTCACAGCTGTCATACAGGTGTGTCAGTCACAGCTGTCATACAGGTGTGTCAGTCACAGCTGTCATACAGGTGTGTCAGTCACAGCTGTCATACAGGTGTGTTAGTCAACTGCCATACAGGCATGTCAGTCACAACTGTCATACATGTGTGTCAGTCACAGCTGTCATACATTTGTGTCAGTCACAGCTGTCATGCATGTGTGTCAGTCACAACTGTCATACAGGTGAGGAAGTCACAGCTGTCATACAGGTGTGTAAGTAACAGCTGCATACAGGTGTGTCAGTCACAGCTGTCATACAGATGCACCCAGCCTCTAGTGGTAAGTGTTGCTGTATTGCATTGTATTGCTGGCACCAACAGTCTTGTTGACCAGGTCATCAGTAAGGAACTAGGGAAGCCTGGTTTTCCATTGGTTTCCCTGAATCCCTTCATATATGTTACCTTTCTCACACTCCAACAGCTCATCAAATCCCAAAAACCATTTGCTTCCACTCCTGTCTAACACGCACACATCTGCTGGATGTCCAAGACAATGTCTACTGTTGATTCAATATTAGACATCCAGCAGGTGTGTGTGTGTGTGTGTGTGTGTGTGTGTGTGTGTGTGTGTGTGTGTGTGTGTGTGTGTGTGTGTGTGTGTGTGTGTGTGTGTGTGTGTGTATGTGTATGTGTGTGTGTATGTGTGTGTATGTGTGTGTGTGTGTGTGTGTGTGTGTGTGTGTGTGTGTGTGTGTGTGGGTGTGTGTGTGTATGTATGTATGTGTGTGTGTGTGTGTGTGTGTGTGTGTGTGCATGTGTGTGTGTGTGTGTGTGTATACTCACCTAGTTGAGGTTGCAGGGGTCGAGCCCAAGCTCCTGGCCCCGCCTCTTCACTGGTCGCTACTAGGTCACTCTCCCTGAACCATGAGCTTTATCGTACCTCTGCTTAAAGCTATGTATGGATCCTGCCTCCACTACATCGCTTCCCAAACTATTCCACTTCCTGACTACTCTGTGGCTGAAGAAATACTTCCTAACATCCCTTTGATTCATCTGTGTCTTTAGCTTCCAACTGTGTCCCTGTGTTGCTGTGTCCAGTCTCTGGAACATCCTGTCTTTGTCCACCTTGTCAATTCCTCTCAGTATTTTGTAAGTCGTTATCATGTCCCCCCTATCTCTCCTGTCCTCCAGTGTCGTCAGGTTGATTTCCCTTAACCTCTCCTCATAGGACATACCTCTTAACTCTGGGACTAGTCTTGTTGCAAACCTTTGCACTTTCTCTAGTTTCTTTACATGCTTGGCTAGGTGTGGGTTCCAAACTGGTGCCGCATACTCCAATATGGGCCTAACGTACACGGTGTACAGGGTCCTGAACGATTCCTTATTAAGATGTCGGAATGCTGTTCTGAGGTTTGCCAGGCGCCCATATGCTGCAGCAGTTATTTGGTTGATGTGCGCTTCAGGAGATGTGCCTGGTGTTATACTCACCCCAAGATCTTTTTCCTTGAGTGATGTTTGTAGTCTCTGGCCCCCTAGACTGTACTCCATCTGCGGTCTTCTTTGCCCTTCCCCAATCCTCATGACTTTGCACTTGGTGGGATTGAACTCCAGGAGCTAGTTGCTGGACCAGGTCTGCAGCCTGTCCAGATCCCTTTGTATTTCCGCCTGGTCTTTGATCGAATGAACTCTTCTCATCAACTTCACGTCATCTGCAAACAGGGACACCTCGGAGTTTATTCCTTCCGTCATGTCGTTCACAAATACCAGTCCTAGGACTGACCCCTGTGGGACCCCGCTGGTCACAGGTGCCCACTCTGACACCTCGCCACGTGCCATTACTCGCTGCTGTCTTCCTGACAAGTATTCCCTGATCCATTGCAGTGCCTTCCCTGTTATCCCTGCTTGGTCCTCCAGTTTTTGCACTAATCTCTTGTGTGGTACTGTGTCAAACGCCTTCTTGCAGTCCAAGAAAATGCAATCTACCCACCCCTCTCTCTCTTGTCTTATTGCTGTCACCATGTCATAGAACTCCAGTAGGTTTGTGACACAGGATTTCCCGTCTCTGAAACCATGTTGGCTGCTGGTGATGAGATAATTCCTTTCTAGATGTTCCACCATTCTTCTCCTGACAATCTTTTCCATGATTTTGCATGCTATACATGTCAGTGACACTGGTCTGTAGTTTAGTGCTTCATGTTTGTCTCCTTTTTTAAAGATTGGGACTAAATTTGCTGTCTTCCATGCCTCAGGCAATCTCCCTGTTTCGATAGATGTATTGAATATTGTTGTTAGGGGTACACATAGTGCCTCTGCTCCCTCTCTCAGGACCCATGGAGAGATGTTATCTGGCCCCATTGCCTTTGAGGTATCTAGCTCACTCAGAAGCCTCTTCACTTCTTCTTCGGTTGTGTGTACGGTGTCCAGCACATGGTGGTGTACCCCACCTCTCTGTCTTTCTGGAGCCCCTTCTGTCTCCTCTGTGAACACTTCTTTGAATCTCTTGTTGAGTTCCTCACATACTTCACGGTCATTTCTTGTTGTCTCTCCTCCTTCCTTCTTTAGCCTGATTACCTGGTCCTTGACAGTTGTTTTCTTCCTGATGTGGCTGTATAACAGCTTCGGGTCAGATTTGGCTTTTGCTGCTATGTCATTTTCATATTGACGTTGGGCCTCCCTTCTTATCTGTGCATATTCGTTTCTGGCTCTACGACTGCTCTCTTTATTCTCCTGGGTCCTTTGCCTTCTATATTTCTTCCATTCCCTAGCACACTTGGTTTTTGCCTCCTTGCATCTTTGGGTGAACCATGGGCTCATCCTGGCTTTTTCATTATTCCTGTTACCCTTGGGTACAAACCTCTCCTCAGCCTCCTTACACATTGTTGCTACATATTCCATCATCTCATTAACTGGCTTCCCTGCCAGTTCTCTGTCCCACTGAATCTCATTCAAGAAGTTCCTCATTCCTGTGTAGTCCCCTTTCCTGTAGTTTGGTTTCATTTGTCCTGGCCTTCCTGCTTCCCCCTCCACTTGTAGCTCTACTGTGTATTAGAAGCTCAAAACCACATGATCGCTGGCCCCAAGGGGTCTTTCATATGTGATGTCCTCAATATCTGCACTACTCAAGGTGAATACTAAGTCCAGTCTTGCTGGTTCATCCTCTCCTCTCTTGTAGTGTCCCTTACGTGTTGGTACATGAAGTTTTCCAGTACCACCTCCATCATCTTAGCCCTCCATGTATCTTGGCCCCCATGTGACTCCAAGTTCTCCCATTCGATCTCCTTGTGGTTAAAGTCGCCCATGATCAGGAGCTTTGCCCTGCATGCATGAGCTCTTCTGGCCACTGTAGCCAGTGTGTCAACCATCGCTCTATTGCTCTCGTCATACTCTTGCCTTGGCCTCCTGCTGTTCTGTGGTGGGTTATACATCACTGCAATTATCACCTTGGGACCTCCAGAGTGAAGCGTTCCCGCTATGTAATCACTTTCTTCTCCGCTGTCTCCTCTCTCCACCTCATCAAAATTCCATCGGTGTTTGATCAGCAATGCCACTCCTCCACCCCCCCTGTTCCTTCTGTCTTTTCTCAGGATCTGGTATCCCGCTGGAAAGATGGCATCTGTTATCATACCTGTAAGCTTGGTTTCTGTGATCGCTATGATGTATGGTGATGCCTCTTTGACTCTTTCGTGCCACTCCTCCCACTTGTTTGTTATTCCATCAGCATTTGTGTACCATACCTTCAGTTTCCTTTCCAACACTGTGGTTTGGGGGGCCTGTGGGGGTGGGAGACCTGATAGCATACTGTGGGATTCTATGGTTGGGGATTGGGTGGAAGCTGTGGGTATGGATTGTATTGTGTGTTGGGATGGTGTGATAGGTTGTGGGGTTCTGAGGATAGTTGTGTGTGCGCTTGCCCTTGCTGCTCTGTTCTGCTCTGACTGACCTCTGCTGGGTTCCATCCTTGTCTCCTTTCCTAGCTCCTTTCGCTTTTTTGTCCTCTCCCTCAGCTGCTGTCTCTCTGTTTGAGTTCTGTCTCTGTCTAGGAACACCTTCTTGTACTCTTCCGAGCTTTTCAACCGTGGTTTCTCTTGGAGGATCCTGTTCCGCACTGTTTTTGTCCTGAGAATCAGCTTGATCGGTCGGTTTCTCCCCTTCAAGTACCCCCCTATTCTCTGAAAATTTACAATCTCATCCATGTCTTCTCCCCCTATTTCCGTGATGATTTTCTCAATCTCCTTTCTTTCTTCCTGCCGTCTTTCAGTGTGTGTCCTTTCCTCTCTCTCCCGAAGCCCATGGATAATCACTGATTTTGCCCTTTCCTCCTCCCATTGCCTCTCCCTCTGTGACTCTGGTTCCTGTCTGTATGTGGTCATTTTCTCCCTTGATTTTTCCAGTGGCTCTTCGTAGCATGGTTGTGCCTCAGCATTCAACCTATCTCCCTCTCCATCTGCACCCATCTGCTCTTCCCTTCCACTCCCTGGCCCTTCTTTGCAGGCTGATATGACCTTAGCATAATTCATATCTCCTTCCTTCCTGTTCAGCCTCTCAGCTTCGTATGGTGTGTCTTCTCTGGTCACTACCCCTGAGACTTGCTTCAGCCTGTTTACCTCAAATTGTAGGACCTTTACCCTGGCTACTGCAGTTCGACTTGTGCCTCCCAATTCTTCGTCTCCTTCTCCAACCTCTTTTCCCATTTCACAGAGAGCTCTTTCTCCATTTTTTCAGAAAGCTCTCCTAATTTTCTCTCCCATTCTTGCTCTATCCTTTTCCACTGCTCCTCCATCCATTCCTCCCTACCAGTACCATTGTCATCTGATCCCTGATTCCTGCGAGTCCCAACCATTTTTTTTTTTAGTGAAAGAGAGAGAGAAAGAGAAAAAGAAAAAGGGGGAGAGAGTGAGAGAGAGGGAGAAAGAGAGAGAAGGGGAGGACAGAAGGAGGGGAAAAGAAGGGAAAAAGGGGGAGAAAGTGAGAGAGAGGGAAAAGGTAAGAGAGAGGGGGAGAGTGACAAGGGAAGAGAGAGAGAGAGAAAAGAAGAGGAAGAGAGAGAGTAAGAGAAGAAGAGAGAGAGGGAGAGAGAGGAAGAGAGAGAGAGAGGAAGAGAGAGAGGATGAGAGAAAGGGGGAGAGAGAGAGAGGGGGAGAGAGAGAGGGGGAGGGAGATGGGGGGGGGGGAAAGGGTTAGAGGGTCACTTCACAGGAAGGTGTGAAATCCTGTATATGTGTGTGTGTGTGTGTACTGCACCTAGTTGAGGTTGTGGGGTGTCGAGTGTGAGCTCCGAGCTGTGTGTGTGTGTGTGTGTACTCACCTAGTTGTACTCACCTAGTTGAGGTTGCGGGGGTCGAGTCCAAGCTCCTGGCCCCCCTCTTCACTGATCACTACTAGGTCACTCTCCCTGAGCCGTGAGCTTTATCATACCTCTGCTTAAAGCTATGTATGGATCCTGCCTCCACTACATCGCTTCCCAAACTATTCCACTTACTGACTACTCTGTGGCTGAAGAAATACTTCCTAACATCCCTGTGATTCATCTGTGTCTTCAACTTCCAACTGTGTCCCCTTGTTACTGTGTCCAATCTCTGGAACATCCTGTCTTTGTCCACCTTGTCAATTCCTCTCAGTATTTTGTATGTCGTTATCATGTCCCCCCTATCTCCTGTCCTCCAGTGTCGTCAGGTTGATTTCCCTTAACCTCTCCTCGTAGGACATACCTCTTAGCTCTGGGACTAGTCTTGTTGCAAACCTTTGCACTTTCTCTAGTTTCTTTACGTGCTTGGCTAGGTGTGGGTTCCAAACTGGTGCCGCATACTCCAATATGGGCCTGTGTGTGTATGTGTGTACTCACCTATTTGTGGTTGCAGGGGTCGAGTCCTAGCTCCTGGCCCCACCTCTTCACCGGTTGCTACTAGACCCTCTCTCTCCCCGCTCCATGAGCTTTATCAAACCTCGTCTTAAAACTGTGTATGGTTCCTGCCTCCACTACGTCATTTTCTAGGCTATTCCACTGCCTTACAACTCTATGACTGAAGAAATACTTCCTACTATCTCTCTGACTCATTTGTGTCTTCAACTTCCAATTGTGGCCTCTTGTTTCTGTGTCCCCTCCCTGGAACATCCTGTCCTTGTCCACCTTGTCTATTCCACGCAGTATTTTATATGTCGTTATCATGTCTCCCCTGACCCTCCTGTCCTCCAGTGTCGTCAGGCCGATTTCCCTTAATCTTTCTTCATAGGACATTCCCCTTAGCTCTGGAACTAACCTTGTTGCAAACCTTTGTACTTTCTCTAGTTTCTTGACGTGCTTTATCAAGTGCGGGTTCCAAACAGGTGCTGCATACTCCAGTATGGGCCTGACATACACGGTGTACAGTGTCTTGAATGATTCCTTACTAAGGTGTCGGAATGCTGTTCTCAGGTTTGCCAGGCGCCCATATGCTGCAGCAGTTATCTGATTGATGTGTGCTTCCGGAGACATGCTCGGTGTTATACTCACCCCAAGATCTTTCTCCTTGAGTGAGGTTTGCAGTCTTTGGCCACCTAGCCTATACTCTGTCTGTGGTCTTCTGTGCCCTTCCCCTATCTTCATGACTTTGCATTTGGCAGGATTAAATTCGAGAAGCCATTTGCTGGACCAGGTGTCCAGTCTGTCCAGGTCTCTTTGAAGTCCTGCCTGGTCCTCATCAGATTTAATTCTCCTCATTAACTTCACATCATCTGCAAACAGGGACACTTCTGAGTCTAACCCTTCCGTCATGTCGTTCACATATACCAAAAATAGCACTGGTCCTAGGACCGACCCCTGTGGGACCCCGCTCGTCACAGGTGCCCACTGTGTGTGTGTGTGTGTGTGTGCTACAACTATTCAAGTACCTAACAGCAGAGCTGTTCTCACCAAGTGTGTGTGCATATGTTTATGTAAACAGTCCTTATTTCCCACGTATGTACATCATATGTATTGCATATGTACCCGATCTCTTGGTTCCCACTGTAGTCTTATGCATTTAAAATTATGTTCAAAAATAAATACACTAGGCTTCGCCTATGTACCGCTACCTCTAAATTCTATTAAATGCCAGTAAATGCTGCTTATTCTAATTCTGATAGCTCGAGGAGAGTGACCCCCAATTCCAGCTAGAGACAGGTACTACTGACCCCATGCAACTCAAACTAGGTGAATATTACTTGCGGCTGGCAGTGGAGTAACGTTGAGGGTCTGTCCTGTCCCAGAAGTTGATGTTTGATGCTTCTCGGTAATTTTTCCACTAACTTCTTGTATGCACTATAGTCTCCAGCTTTTCTAATTTTTTCACTCACTCACTGTATTTACTGACACATCTATACACATCTCTTATCTTCCTGGTCTTGAGTCGCACTTATTCTTCAAAATACCCCACTGCGTTATTATGGCAACACTATTTAGGCCTGACACAACCGTTCACCCTTCCAACGGCCCCTACTAAACACTCAGCCAATATTTCCTTTGTTTTCTTTTCTGTGATCACTTATATTTCCTTTTTTTCGGGGCTTAAGTGATTATATGCACTCTTATGCGTGCACACGCCTATATCCCACACACTATTCCTTATGGCACAGTCAGAAATTACAGTGGACCCCCGCATAACGATTACCTCCGAATGCGACCAATTATGTAAGTGTATTTATGTAAGTGCGTTTGTACGTGTATGTTTGGGGGTCTGAAATGGACTAATCTACTTCACAATATTTCTTATGGGAACAGATTCGGTCAGTACTGGCACCTGAACATACTTCTGGAGTGAAAAAATATCGTTAACCGGGGGTCCACTGTATCACCAAAACACGAGCTCAAACCGCGTGACTCCTCCACGAGTGTGTGTGTGTGTGTGTGTGTGTGTGTATGTATGTACTCACCTAGTTGTACTCACCTAGTTGAGGTTGCGGGGGTCGAGTCCGAGCTCCTGGCCCCGCCTCTTCACTGATCGCTACTAGGTCACTCTCCCTGAGCCGTGAGCTTTATCATACCTCTGCTTAAAGCTATGTATGGATCCTGCCTCCACTACATCGCTTCCCAAACTATTCCACTTACTGACTACTCTGTGGCTGAAGAAATGCTTCCTAACATCCCTGTGATTCATCTGTGTCTTCAACTTCCACCTGTGTCCCCTTGTTACTGTGTCCAATCTCTGGAACATCCTGTCTTTGTCCACCTTGTCAATTCCTCTCAGTATTTTGTATGTCGTTATCATGTCCCCCCTATCTCTCTTGTCCTCCAGTGTCGTCAGGTTGATTTCCCTTAACCTCTCCTCGTAGGTCATACCTCTTAGCTCTGGGACTAGTCTTGTTACAAACCTTTGCACTTTCTCTAGTTTCTTTACGTGTTTGGCTAGGTGTGGGTTCCAAACTGGTGCCGAATACTCCAATATGGGCCTAACGTACACGGTGTACAGGGTCCTGAACGATTCCTTATTAAGATGTTGGAATGCTGTTCTGAGGTTTGCTAGGCGCCCATATGCTGCAGCAGTTATTTGGTTGATGTGCGCTTCAGGAGATGTGCCTGGTGTTATACTCACCCCAAGATCTTTTTCCTTGAGTGAGGTTTGTAGTCTCTGGCCCCCTAGACTGTACTCTGTCTGCGGTCTTCTTTGCCCTTCCCCATTCTTCATGACTTTGCACTTGGTGGGATTGAACTCCAGGAGCCAATTGCTGGACCAGGTCTGCAGCCTGTCCAGATCCCTTTGTAGTTCTGCCTGGTCTTCAGTCGAGTGAATTCTTTTCATCAACTTCACGTCATCTGCAAACAGGGACACCTCAGAGTCTATTCCTTCCGTCATGTCATTCACAAATACCAGAAACAGCACTGGTCCTAGGACTGACCCCTGTGGGACCCCGCTGGTCACAGGTGCCCACTCTGACACCTCGCCACGTACCATGACTCACTGCTGTGTGCGTGTGTGTGCGTGTGTGTGCGTGTGTGCGTGTGTGTGTGTGTGTGTGCATGTGTGTGCATGTGTGCACATGTGTGCATGCGTGTGTGTGTGCGTGTGTGTGCGTGTGTGTGTGTGTGTGTGTGTGTGCGTGTGTGTGCATGTGTGTGCGTGTGTGTGCGTGTGTGTGTGTGCTGTGTGTGTGTGTGTGTGTGTGCTGTGTGTGTGTGTGCTGTGTGTGTGTGTGTGTGTGTGTGTGTGTGTGTGTGTGTGTGTGTGTGTGTGTGTGTGTGTGTGTGTGTTGTGTGTGTATGTGTGTGTGTGTGTGTGTGTTGTGTGTGTGTGCACATGCGTGCGTGTGTGCGTGCGTGTGTGTGTGTTAGGAGTGAGTGGAGGCAAGTGGTATTTGGGACTTGGTGTGCTGTTGGAGTGTGAGCAAGGTAACATGAAGAGATTCAGGGAAACTGGTTAGCCAGACTTGAGTCCTCTAGGTGGGAGGTACAGTACCTGCACTGTAAAGAAGAGGTGGGAGGGAGGTACAGTACCTGCACTGTAAAGAAGAGGTGGGAGGGAGGTACAGTACCTGCACTGTAAAGAAGAGGTGGGAAGGAGGTACAGTACCTGCACTGTAAAGAAGAGGTGGGAGGGAGGTACAGTACCTGCACTGTAAAGAAGAGGTGGGAGGGAGGTACAGTACCTGCACTGTAAAGAAGAGGTGGGAGGGAGGTACAGTATCTGCACTGTAAAGAAGAGGTTTGGAATATTGGCTGTTTGGAGTGACATGTAAACCGTCGTATCGGTGCCTCTGGCAAGACACTGATGATGTGAATGCTGATGAAACTGTTTCTTTTTTCAGGTCGTTTTACCTTGATGGTAGATGACTAGTGTGTTAAAAAAAAAAAATAGGTACTTATTGGAGGTTTTAAGAAACTTATACAGAAGTTATAGTAGATAATTCTTGTACCTAGGTTTTTGTAGGTAATGCCTTGTACAGAGGTTATTGTAGGTAATACTTTGTATAGAGGTTATTGTAGGTAATACCTTGTACAGAGGTTATTGTAGGTAATACCTTGTACAGAGGTTATTGTAGGTAATACTTTCTACAGAGGTTATTGTAGGTAATACCTTGTACAGAGGTTATTGTACGTAATACCTTGTACAGAGGTTATTGTAGGTAATACTTTGTATAGAGGTTATTGTAGGTAATACCTTGTACAGAGGTTATTGTAGGTAATACCTTGTACAGAGGTTATTGTAGGTAATACTTTCTACAGAGGTTATTGTAGGTAATACCTTGTACAGAGGTTATTGTAGGTAATACCTTGTACGAAGGTTATTGTAGGTAATACCTTGTACAGAGGTTATTGTAGGTAATACCTTGTACAGAGGTTATTGTAGGTAATACCTTGTACAGAGGTTATTGTAGGTAATACCTTGTACAGAGGTTATTGTAGGTAATACCTTGTACAGAAGTTATTATAGGTAATACCTTGTACAGAGGTTATTGCAGGTAATACCTTGTACAGACGTTATTGTAACAATACAGTGGTTATTGTAACACTTGTACAGAGGTTATTGTATCAATTGTACAGGGGTTATTGTAACACTTGTACAGAGGTTATTGTAACAATTGTACAGGGGTTATTGTAACACTTATACAGAGGTTATTGTAACAATTACACAGGGGTTATTGTAGCACTTGTACAGAGGTTATTGTAAGACTTATACAGAGGTTATTGTAAGGAGTACAGTGCCACTGTTTTATAAAGCTTGTTTATTAACAGGTGGACACACTGGTCAAGCATCTCAACAGACACACAGCAGCCAGCAGCACTCCAACAGCAATTATAGCAGCAGTATCAACAGCAGTGGCAGACAGCAAACCATCACCATCCGTGACACTCCATCTCCGGCCGTCTCTGTCATCACCATCAGCGACAGTGACGACGAGGCTGCAGGTCTGTGCTACCACAGTTATTGTTGACTTGGTACTTATACAGTAGGTTAGGTCTCAGGCTACTGTAAGGCCTTACTTATACAGCAGGGTAGGGTTCAGGCTACTGTAGGGCCCCACTTATACAGCAAGTTAGGTTCCAGGCTACTGTAGAGCCCCACTTATACAGCAAGTTAGGTTCCAGGCTACTGTAGAGCCCCACTTATACAGCAAGTTAGGTTCCAGGCTACTGTAGAGCCCCACTTGTACAGCAAGTCAGGTTCCAGGCTACTGTAGAGCCCCACTTGTACAGCAAGTTAGGTTCCAGGCTACTGTAGAGCCCCACTTGTACAGCAAGTTAGGTTCCAGGCTACTGTAGAGCCCACTTGTACAGCAAGTTAGGTTCCAGGCTACTGTAGAGCCCCACTTGTACAGCAAGTTAGGTTCCAGGCTACTGTAGGGCTCCACTTGTACAGCAAGTTAGGTTCCAGGCTACTGTAGGGCTCCACTTGTACAGCAAGTTAGGTTCCAGGCTACTGTAGAGCCCCACTTGTACAGCAAGTTAGGTTCCAGGCTACTGTAGAGCCCCACTTGTACAGCAAGTTAGGTTCCAGGCTACTGTAGAGCCCCACTTGTACAGCAAGTTAGGTTCCAGGCTACTGTAGAGACCCACTTGTACAGCAAGTCAGGTTCCAGGTACTGTAGAGCCCCACTTGTACAGCAAGTTAGGTTCCAGGCTACTGTAGGGCCCCACTTGTACAGCAAGTTAGGTTCCAGGCTACTGTAGAGCCCCACTTGTACAGCAAGTTAGGTTCCAGGCTACTGTAGAGCCCTACTTGTACAGCAAGTTATGTTCCAAGCTACTGTAGGGCCCCACTTGTACAGCAAGTTAGGTTCCAGGCTACTGTAGAGCCCCACTTGTACAGCAAGTTAGGTTCCAGGCTACTGTAGAGCCCCACTTGTACAGCAAGTTAGGTTCCAGGCTACTGTAGAGCCCCACTTGTACAGCAAGTTAGGTTCCAGGCTACTGTAGGGCCCCACTTGTACAGCAAGTTAGGTTCCAGGCTACTGTAGAGCCCCACTTATACAGCAAGTTAGGTTCCAGGCTACTGTAGAGCCCCACTTGTACAGCAAGTTAGGTTCCAGGCTACTGTAGAGCCCCACTTGTACAGCAAGTTAGGTTCCAGGCTACTGTAGGGCCCCACTTGTACAGCAAGTTAGGTTCCATGCTACTGTAGAGCCCCACTTATACAGCAAGTTAGGTTCCATGCTACTGTAGAGCCCCACTTGTACAGCAAGTCAGGTTCCAGGCTACTGTAGGGCCCCACTTGTACAGCAAGTCAGGTTCCAGGCTACTGTAGGGCCCCACTTGTACAGCAAGTTAGGTTCCATGCTACTGTAGAGCCCCACTTGTACAGCAAGTTAGGTTCCAGGCTACTGTAGAGCCCCACTTGTACAGCAAGTCAGGTTCCAGGCTACTGTAGGGCCCCACTTGTACAGCAAGTTAGGTTCCAGGCTACTGTAGAGCCCCACTTATACAGCAAGTTAGGTTCCAGGCTACTGTAGAGCCCCACTTGTACAGCAAGTTCAGTTCCAGGCTACTGTAGAGCCCCACTTGTACAGCAAGTTAGGTTCCAGGCTACTGTAGAGCCCTACTTGTACAGGAAGTTAGGTTCCAGGCTACTGTAGGGCCCCACTTGTACAGCAAGTTAGGTTCCAGGCTACTGTAGAGCCCCACTTATACAGCAAGTTAGGTTCCAGGCTACTGTAGAGCCCCACTTATACAGCAAGTCAGAGTAAGTGAAGAATGGCTAGAATTGAAAATCACTGTATTAATGAAATGCTGTAAAATGAAGCGCTGTAAAGTGTTTTAGTTTACAGCAAAATACTACTGTAAAGTGAAACACTGTAAAGACAAGTGCTCTGAAGTAAAGCGCTGTAAAACAAAATGCTATAGAGCATAGTGCTGTAAAAGCATTTCATTTTACAGCAAACTGCTGTAAAGCAAAACACTGTTAAGACACACACTGTAAAGTGAAGCGCTGTAAAACAAAACCTTGTAATGCAAAGCACTGTGAAGCAGGGTCCTCCTGTACAGAGCCTCCTTGCTTTATCATGGTTGGATGTACAATATTTACAATACAGCCTCTCCTCACTTACTAATGTACTCATTTACTGACGCCTTGGACTTACGATTAGCTCTCTGACCAGTATTTATACCTACAAACTGTATATTAGAGCTGATTTGCTCTATTCTGTTTATCTTAATATAGTACAGTACACTACTGTATGAACATTTAAAAATATACCAGAAATGTTATAAATGGTGCAAAGGTGACATTAAACAATATCAAAGATTGTTGACACAAACCCACTAACATTATAGTATGCTCCTCACTTAGTGATGAATTCGTTTAACGACGTGGTCTTAGGAATGGAACTACGTCATTAAGTTAGGAGAGGCTGTATTTACAATCTTGCATGTCTGGGGTAACAATGATCGACTGTTGCAGGTAAATGTTGCAAGGACCGTCACTGCTCAACGTGTGTCAACAACAACAAGATTGCTTCCAGTTCACAGCAGCACCAGCAACAACAGCAGCAGCAACAACAGCAACAGCAGACATCGCACGATGACAAATATGCTAGGTGAGTAGAGACCTTATATTATAATTATTTATGTTATCTTGATTGTTGTTTGTAGTAGTACACTATTACTAGTTACTACTACTGCTGTTACTGTTACTACTGCTGCTGCTGTTACTGTTACTTCTACTGCTATTACTGTTACTACTATTACTGTTACTACTATTACTGTTACTTCTACTACTGTTACTACTACTGCTGTTACTACTACTGCTGTTACTGTTACTATTATTACTGTTACTACTATTACTGTTACTGCTGTTACTGTTACTATTATTACTGTTATTATTGTGACCCTTACCTTCACATGTTAGTGTAACTAGTTAATACTCTCACCCTTACCTTCACATGTTAGTGTAACTACTTAACACTTTCAAGGTCGGCAGGCCCTCTCCTAAACTTGTTCTCAGGGTCGGAAATTTAAAAAAAAAAAGAATAATTATTTTTTCTTAAGAAATGAGAGAATTTTTTCCCGATCATAGTGATACCAAAAGTATGAAATTTGATGGAAAACTTACAGAATTATGCTCTCATGAAGTTAGCGGTCTCAACGATGCTTATGCATCGGCGATTTCACCCACTTTGAGCCCTATTTTCGGCCAATTCCAATGTACCAGTCGACAAAAATCATAACTATTTCACTAGAACTCCATTTTTTCTATCGAATGAGTACAAGAAACCACCCATCTACCGATTTCAACTATCCAGTAAAATGGTCCGAAATTGGCAATTTTGCCAAGTTCACACAAATTTCAAAAGATGCCAATTTCTAAATAGGGTCCAGAATAAACAAGACAGACATTCCTGGCACTAAAATAACATTTCCTCTGTTCATTAGTGATGTCCCCAGGCCTCTGTTACATTTCTTTTGCTTTCCACTTTGAATTTTTATTCACACACCAAAAAAATAAGATTTACTGTTATGCAGACTACTGCATTAGTGTAGAAATGGTATAAATAATATCAGTGCACTTGTGAAATAATATTAGACTCACCAGTTGATGTGTATTGGCCGCTTGGCATGATTTATTTACTTTTGAACTTTGGCAAAAATCAAACATTTCTGCTACTTTGAGCTTAATTTCAAGGTGCTTTTCATTGTGAAACCAATAAAAATCATCTCAATTTCCATAATATGTCTTCAATTCTATAAAATGAGACCAGGAAAACTAAAGTACAACCATAAATAGCATACGAAAATACACTGCAAAAACACTCCAAAAACACGGTCGGAGTTTATTTTTCTCATTATGCACCGTGTGCTGCAGGATTTTTATATTGTGCACACTGACCACACAGACCCATTCTTTCATGTGTAGGCCTACCAGCTTTCTCTCGCTAGATTTGAAGGCAATAGAATTTATGCGTACTAGTACGGCACCAACCCTGGCATGCACACCGTACTAGTACGGCACCAACCCTGAAAGGGTTAATACTCTCACCTTTATCTTCACATGTTAGTGTATCTAGTTAATATTGTCACCCTTATCTTCGCATGTTAGTGTAACTAGTTAATATTGTCACCCTTACCTTCACATGTTAGTGTAACTAGTTAATATTATCACAGTTACCTTCACATGTTAGTGTAACTAGTTAATATTATTGCCCTTACCTTCACATGTTAGTGTAACTAGTTAATATTGTCATCCTTACCTTCACATGTTAGTGTAACTAGTTAATATTGTCACCCTTACCTTCACATGATAGTGTAACTAGTTAATATTGTCACAATTACCTTCACATGTTAGTGTAACTAGTTAATATTTTCACCCTTACCTTCACATGATAGTGTAACTAGTTAATACTCTCACCCTTACCTTCACATGATAGTGTAACTAGTTAATACTCTCACCCTTACCTTCATATTGTCACCCTTACCTTCACTTGTTAGTGTAACTAGTTAATACCTTACCTTCACATGTTAGTGTGACTAGTTAATGCTCTTACCCTTACCTTCACATGTTAGTGTAACTGGTTAGTATTGTCACCCGTACCTTCACATGTTAGTGTGACTAGTTAATATTGTCACCCTTACCTTAATGGAACAAGTGCTGATAGTTATTGTAACATAACATTTGGTCGTCAGTTTGTCCCACAACTACTCGTCGGTGGGAGCGTCTCACAGCCAGAAGAAGAGACTGCTGGCCAAGGCTCAGAGCGAGTGCATGTTGCACGTTGCAAAGCCAGAAGCTCGCGACTATGTTGCTCAACACTCCCGCGACAACATCTACACCACCAGGTGAGTCACTACTCCCAGGTGAGTCACTACTCCCAGGTGAGTCACCACTGCCAGGTGAGTCAGTATTCCCAGGTGGGTCACTACTGCCAGGTGAGTCAGTACTCCCAGGTGGGTCACTCCTGCCAGGTGAGTCAGTATTCCCAGGTGTCACTACTGCTAGGTGAGTCAGTACTCCCAGGTGTCACTACTGCCAGGTGAGTCAGTATTCCCAGGTGAGTTACTACTGCCATGTGAGTCAGTACCCTCAGGTGAGTCAGTACTTCCACTGTCTAGCTTGTTATTGTGTGAGTCCCTCAGTGAATGTGACCTTTCACTGAATCCCCTCAGGGAATGTGACTTTCCTTTCCCTTGGATCAAACCTTATTTGCTTCTCACATTGTCCCTATTTGGACCCCTGATCTGAAACTTGCTCTCAGGGTCCAAAAATTTAAAATTTTCTCATGAAATGATAAAGAATGTTTTTCCAAAGGTAACGATGCCAAAAGTACAAAGTTTGGTGGAAAACTTGTGGAATTACTCCAGCGGGATTTACACACCGGCTGTTTTGTCCACTTTGAAGCCTATTTTACACCAATTCCAATGTTCCATTTGACCAAATTCTTAGCTATATCACTAGTGTGTCTTCCATTCTGTGGATTGAGTGCAACAAACTGACCAAACTATTACAGCTAACTAATAAAGTGGTCACAAGTTGATAATTTGGTTAGTTTTACACACAAAAAAATGCCAGTTTAAAATAGGGTCTCGGATAAACAATGTAGACATTGCTGGCATTAAAACATTTCCTTTGTTCATTAGTTACCTCTCCATGTCTCTCCAGACCTCCCCAGGCCTCTTTAGGTCTTTCCAGACCTCCCCTGGCCTCTCCAGACCACCTCAGCCCTCTCCATTTCTCACCAGGCTTCCTCAGTCCTCCCTAGGCATCATTAGGCCTCTACAGACCTCCCCAGGCCTCCATAGGCCCCATAGACCTCCCTATGCTTCCCCAGGTTCTCCTTAGGCCTTCCCAGACCTCCCTACTCCTCCTCAGGCCTCCCCAAATCTCTCCAGGCCTCCCCAGACCTTCCCAGGCATCTCTAGGTCTCCCTAGGCCTCCTCAGACCTCTCCTTTATATTACATTTATCTTCCACTTTTAATTTTTATTCACACAACAAGTATTAGATTTAGTGTTACGCAGGCTACTGTCTTATTGTGAATGTGCATTAGACTGGACAGTTGGACATATATTAGACAGGACAGTTGGATGTATATTAGACCGGACAGTTGGACGTATATTAGACCGGACAGTTTATTAGACTGGAGAGTTTAGGTATATTAAACCTGACAGTTGGACGTATATTAGACCGGACAGTTGGATGTGTATTAGACTGGACATTTGACATGTATTAGACGAGTGATGTGATTAGCATCAATTTCAAGATACTTCTGGTCTTGAAAACAGTCAATATCGTCTATATTTCAGTAATATACCTTTCATTCTATCAAATTAAACCAAGAATAAAACCACAAAAACCTTCCCAAAAATACTCAGCAAAGTCGCTGTTTTAAACCAAACGCACGGTCGCTGTTCTGTTTTTCCCACCCTGCACTGCATGCTGCAGGATTTTTTTATACGGTGCACACTCATCACATAGACCCATTCTCTCATATCTATGTCAAAAGTGACCTCTCAAAGCTCATCTAATTGAGCTGAGCTCATTGACATAGAACTACAGTGGACCCCCGCATAACGATTACCTCCGAATGCGACCAATTATGTAAGTGTATATAAGTGCGTTTGTACGTGTATGTTTGGGGGTCTGAAATGGACTAATCTACTTCACAATATTTCTTATGGGAACAAATTCGGTCAGTACTGGCACCTGAACATACTTCTGGAGTGAAAAAATATCGTTAACCGGGGGTCCACTGTATTGCAACGACCCTAAGACGGTTATATTATAGGTAAGATGTGTAGTGTTATATTACTGTAAGTCAGTGTTATAGATCATCAGAAGAGTCAGTGTTATAGATCAGTGTAAGAGTTTTATAGATCAGTGTAAGACAGTATTATAGATCAATGTAAGACAGTATTATAGATCAATGTAAGACAGTATTATAGATCAATGAAAGACAGTATTATAGATCAATGTAAGACAGTATTATAGATCAATGTAACACAGTATTATAGATTAATGTAACACAGTATTATAGATCAATGTAAAACAGTATTATAGATCAATGTAAGACAGTATTATAGATCAATGAAAAACAGTATTATAGATCAATGTAAGACAGTATTATAGATCAATGTAAGACAGTATTATAGATCAATGTAAGACAGTATTATAGATCATTGTAGCAGTGTTATAGATCATTGTAAGTCAGTATATGCACCCACTGCCCACCTTAATAACCACCCACTGCCCACAGGGATCACCTGGCGCCGCCCGCCGCCCACGTCAGGGACTCACTGTTGCAGCCGCTACCCGCCCACCACGACAACCTCCCACCGCCCGCCGCCCACACCCGCGACCCCGCCCGCACCCACACCCACACTCACACCCACTCTTACACCCAGCCTCCACAGGCACATAAAGACTACTCTATACAGTCTGGAGTACACCCGCCTGGTAAGATTTTTACAAGTAATTCCTCTTTAGTAGATTACAGACTTTCTAGTAGAGTACAAACTTTTTAGTAGAGTACAAACCTCTGTAAAATTGATTACTTGATGCTCAGTAATGTCCTCCATTGTGACAGGAACTCTGGAAATTGATTAATGGGCATTTTTGGACCCCCTTCTGGGGTCCTCTTCAGCAGACAACCCCAACAGGGGGTCAACGCACACATCAGTTACTGTATTTTACAGCATCAAAGATGCCATTTTTCCCCAAATATTTCCGCAAATTTTCCTGAAGTCTTGGAGGCAGAAGTTCATTTGTCAAAAATTTAGCCTATCAGAATTGGGGCAGTGTTGACAACTGAGCGTCCTGTTTGCTGTAAAATACGGTAATTTTCTAAGCATTGACTAGTGTTAATTATCCTCTCTAGTTATCAGTTGATGTATATTAGTCCTAGCTTTAAGAATTAATAGTCACCATGTACCTGCATCATTCTAGGTGACAAATACTAGCAGCAGAGTGCTAGTAACACCTACTACTGTATAAATAAATACTAGCAGCAAGGTTCTGGTAACACCTACTTGTGTATAAATTACTAGATATTAGCAGCAGGGTGCTAGTAACACCTACTTGTTGTTGGTTTATTTATGAACCAGAAAGTATATTGGAGGGAAAGTGGCAATGTTTTAAGTGGTAAGTGTTTGTGGCCACTTTACCTCAATGCAAAATGGTCGATGCTTTAAGAACATGTGGTAAGTTACCTGAGGCAGGTGTGGATGAGGCAAGTGTGGACAAGACAAGTGTGGACAAGACAAGTGTGGAAGAGACAAGTGTGGACAAGGCAATTGTGGACGAGACAAGTGTGGGCGAGACAAGTGTGGACGAGGCAAGTGTGGACGAGGCAAATGTGGACCACACAGGTGTGAACAACTCAGGTGTGAACAAGACAGGTGTGGACAATACAGGTGTGAACATCACAGGTGTGGATAACACAGGTGTGAACAACACAGGTGTTTCAAATTATAATTGACACGTTCCCTTATATGTATTTGTACCAATATATTGTGTATTATTCCTGAATGAACACAGGATGAGTCGCAATGAATGTCAGTGACTGAAGACTGGGGTTGGGGAGACTTCAACTGTGGTCCTAGTGCATACTGTTATCTTGCCTGAGGTGAACACAGGATGAGTCGCAATGAATGTCAGTGACTGAAGACTGCGGTTGGGGAGACTTCAACTGTGGTCCTAGTGCATACTGTTATCTTGCCTGAGGGGGATGAGAAGATATGTCATGATAGCTTTTTGGATTGTGGGTGGGGATATTAGTGTCACTGTTGATATAACAAGTTACTGTTGTGGCACTGTTGATATAAGCAAGTCACTGTTGTGGCACTGCTGATATTAGCAAGTCACTGTTGTGGCACTTGATATAAGCAAGTCATTGTTGTGGCACTGCTGATATAAGCAAGTCACTGTTATGGCATTGTAGATATAAGCAAGTCACTGTTGTGGCACTGTTAATATAACAAGTTACTATTATGGCACTGTTAATATAAGCAAGTCACTGTTGTGGCACTGTTGATATAAGCAAGTCACTGTTATGGCATTGTTGATATAAGCAAGTCACTGTTTTGGCACTTGATATAAGCAAGTCAGTGTTGATATAACAAGTTACTGTTGTGGCACTGTTGATATAAGCAAGTCACTGTTATGGCATTGTTGATACAAGTAAGTCACTGTTGTGGCACTGTTGATATAAGCAAGTTGCATGATGTGTTACAGTGTGTGTTACATTAGTACAGGTGGTCCTTGACTTACCATAAGGTCACAGTCCGACTAACCCACCATAAGTCGAACCATCGTAATTTGAAATATTGTAAGTCAGACCATTGTAAGTTGAGGAACACCTGTATTGTGTTCATTACTTGATATGTTACATTACATTACATTACATTACATAAGTCCTCAACTTACATTGTGGATCTCTTGTATTGTGTACAGTAATATATAATAATGATGATATAGACAATATACAGAAGATGTCAGGGTGCTTGTAAGTGTTCAACTTAGTGTATATGATGTTCATTACATGATGTGTTATACTGTGATGTAGTATGTGTTGTTGCAGGACACAAGGACTACTCACAGCCTCCAGTAGCCCACAGTAACCGTGACCAGCGCGTGGTGGTAGGCAGCATGAAGGGCTGGTGCAGCAGTAGCAGCAGAGGCAGCAGTGCGGTGGTGGGCGGGCAGGGCAGTAGCGGCAGCAGCAGTAACAGCAGCCTGACCTACGCCCACACGCTAGGGCGGGCACACGCTGGAGGTGGCGGCGGCAGCCACCACTCCCCGACCGCCCAGGCTCACGGCTTGTCGCCCATCTCCCAGATAGCTGTCACCAGCTCCCTGGCTGGTATTGTGCCCACGCAGGCGGATGTTTACCGGGAGTATCGCCGTGCTGCACCGCCACAGGCCGCTGCCGCTGCTGCCGCTGCTGCTCAGGTGTACGTTGCTACCACTCAACCAACTTACCTACCCTCATCCATCCCTGCTACTCATACTGTCAACCCTTTTACACCAGGGTAAGTTTGTGGTGGTTTTGTGTGTGTGTGTGTGTGTGTGTGTGTGTGTACTCGCCTAGTTGAGGTTGCAGGGGTCGAGTCCTAGCTCCTGGCCCCGCCTCTTCATTGGTCGCTACTAGGTCACTCTCCCTGAACCATGAGCTCTATCATACCTCTGCTTAAGGCTATGTATGGATCCTGCCTCCACTACGTCGCTTCTCAAACTATTCCACTTCCTGACTACTCTGTGGCTGAAGAAATACTTCCTAACATCCCTGTGATTCATCTGTGTCTTCAACTTCCAACTGTGTCCCCGTGTTGCTGTGTCCAATCTCTGGAACATCCTGTCTTTGTCCACCTTGTCAATTCCTCTCAGTATTTTGTGTGTCGTTATCACGTCCCCCCTATCTCTCCTGTCCTCCAGTGTTGTCAGGTTGATTTCCCTTAACCTCTCCTCATAGAACATACCCCTTAGCTCTGGGACTAGTCTTGTTGCAAACCTTTGCACTTTCTCTAGTTTTTTTATGTGCTTGGCAAGGTGTGGGTTCCAAACTGGTGCCGCATACTCCAATATGGGCCTAACGTACACGGTGTACAGGGTCCTGAACGATTCCTTATTAAGATGTTGGAATGCTGTTCTGAGGTTTGCTAGGCGCCCATATGCTGCAGCCGTTATTTGGTTGATGTGTGCTTCAGGAGATGTGCCTGGTGTTATACTCACCCTAAGATCTTTTTCCTTGAGTGAGGTTTGTAGCCTGTGGCCCCCTAGACTGTATTCTATCTGCGGTCTTCTTTGCCCTTCCCCAATCTTCATGACTTTGCACTTGGTGGAGTTGAACTCCAGGAACCAATTGCTGGACCAAGTCTGCAGCCTGTCCAGATCCCTTTGTAGTTCTGCCTGGTCTTCGATCGAATGGATTCTTCTCATCAACTTCACGTCATCTGCAAACATGTTACAAAAAATGCGATTTCTAATAAGCTTAGAGATCTCCAGTTAATACTAGAAAGGACTGCTCTTCTAGCATTCAGCCTGTTACTGGGTTTTCGTAACAAGTAGTCAGTATCCTGGTCCAATTATCCATTAAAATTCAATAATAATTATTAGTGCTTCAAGATTGCAACTTGTAGGTTACTAACTGAAGAAATTAAAATTTAATAAATTTATTAACAATCAAGATGTCTAGGAGTATATTATCAAATTAAAATAAATTAATAAATTTAAACAAATTAATAATAATCACTTCTCTCGTGTACAGTAGTATTGTGCTGATGGCACATATCACATTTATACATCTTAAGTACCGTCTAGTACATTAACATTTAATAATACAATATACAAATAAGTTTGTGTGTATGTGCGTAAGTCCTCTTAAGTAGTTCGCTATGTCTCACGACTCTACTAGACTTAAACCAATGACTGACAAAGTCCTCACATCAACTAACTTCTTGACCACCTGGCAATCAGAACAGCTTACTTGAACAATAAAACGATTGCTAAGCCCAATAGCTATATAACAAGCAACTGCGACACAGAATCAGGAACAAGATAATATAACGACACTAAGTAGGGACCATCAGCAGATCCTCCACAAAAGTCACAAAACTCCCATAATACTGAATCTAAGTTCAGCATAAGAAAGTCCCGACTGTGACAGTACACAGATACCAATACAAATTAGGTCAGAAGCTACAGCTCAGGACCTGAGTTTCTCAGAGTGTCTATGCGACACACAACCTCAGTACAACGTCGAAAATCACTAAGTCTAGACGATGTTCTGTGAACAGAGTCCCACAGAACCTACAGCAGTGAGACAGAGACGATCTTCCAACAAGGGCCAATAAGGGAGATTTAGGCTCGTCTTGTCTAGAATACGTCCAACCACCAAGCGAGTCTAGACCAGACTGAATACTTCAGGCGAGGTGTGAACACCCCCCCTCGATCACGTGATAGCTCCATGGACAGTTGCTGCCTAGAAACACAGAAGCCGGCAACGTAACGAGCCACCAGCGATAATTACAGTAGTTAGACAATCAAGACTTGAACTATGAGCACATAATAATAATATATAAATGTTACATCCTACCTAACAACATAACTAAGTCAAATAATAATATAAAGCAATATATTTACGATTTAGCTATTATTGCAAATATAAGCAGTATAAAATTATATGAAAAGGTAATATACATTATATACATTGTGACCCATTCAGGGGTTGCAACAGGACACTTCTGTCATGTCGTTCACAAATACCAGAAACAGCACTGGTCCTAGGACTAACCCCTGTGGGACCCCGCTGGTCACAGGCGCCCACTCTGACTCCTCGCCACGTACCATGACTCGCTGCTGTCTTCCTGACAAGTATTCCCTGATCCATTGTAGTGCCTTTCCTGTTATCCGTGCTTGGTCCTGTGTGTGTGTGTGTGTGTGTGTGTGTGTTGTGTGTAAAACTCACAGTATAAGTCACAATAACTGGTTCTTCCTGTTCTATTATCATGTAATAATTATAAATAATAACAAATGCACAACATTGACTGGACCGGTTCACTGGGACATTACGACAACATTATGGTTCATCACTGCGGACCAGTAACACTCATAGGTATGGTGAGGCACTTGGTATGGTGAGGCACTTGGTATGGTGAGGCACTTGGTATGGTGAGGCACTTGTGGGTATGGTGAGGCACTTGTGGGTATGGTGAGGCACTTGTGGGTATGGTGAGGCACTTGTGGGTATGGTGAGGCACTCGTGGGTATGGTGAGGCACTCACGGGTATGGTGAGGCACTCGTGGGTATGGTGAGGCACTCATGGGTATGGTGAGGCACTCGTGGGTATGGTGAGGCACTCACGGGTATGGTGAGGCACTCGTGGGTATGGTGAGGCACTCACGGGTATGGTGAGGCACTCGTGGGTATGGTGAGGCACTCATGGGTATGGTGAGGTATTCATGGGTATGGTGAGGCACTCACGGGTATGGTGAGGCACTCATGGGTATGGTGAGGCACTCGTGGGTATGGTGAGGCACTCGTGGGTATGGTGAGGCACTCATGGGTATGGTGAGGCACTCGTGGGTATGGTGAGGCACTCATGGGTATGGTGAGGCACTCGTGGGTATGGTGAGGCACTCATGGGTATGGTGAGGCACTCGTGGGTATGGTGAGGCACTCACGGGTATGGTGAGGCACTCGTGGGTATGGTGAGGCACTCATGGGTATGGTGAGGTATTCGTGGGTATGGTGAGGCACTCACGGGTATGGTGAGGCACTCGTGGGTATGGTGAGGCACTCATGGGTATGGTGAGGTATTCGTGGGTATGGTGAGGCACTCATGGGTATGGTGAGGTATTCGTGGGTATGGTGAGGCACTCATGGGTATGGTGAGGTATTCGTGGGTATGGTGAGGCACTCATGGGTATGGTGAGGTATTCGTGGGTATGGTGAGGCACTCATGGGTATGGTGAGGCACTCATGGGTATGATGAGGTATTCGTGGGAATGGTGAGGCACTCATGGGTATGGTGAGGTATTCGTGGGTATGGTGAGGCACTCATGGGTATGGTGAGGCACTCATGGGTATGGTGAGGTATTCGTGGGTATGGTGAGGCACTCATGGGTATGGTGAGGTATTCGTGGGTATGGTGAGGCACTCATGGGTATGGTGAGGTATTCGTGGGTATGGTGAGGCACTCATGGGTATGGTGAGGTATTCGTGGGTATGGTGAGGCACTCATGGGTATGGTGAGGCACTCATGGGTATGGTGAGGTATTCGTGGGTATGGTGAGGCACTCATGGGTATGGTGAGGTATTCGTGGGTATGGTGAGGCACTCATGGGTATGGTGAGGTATTCGTGGGTATGGTGAGGCACTCATGGGTATGGTGAGGTATTCGTGGGTATGGTGAGGCACTCATGGGTATGGTGAGGTATTCGTGGGTATGGTGAGGCACTCATGGGTATGGTGAGGTATTCGTGGGTATGGTGAGGCACTCACGGGTATGGTGAGGCACTCATGGGTATGGTGAGGCACTCATGGGTATGGTGAGGTATTCGTGGGTATGGTGAGGCACTCATGGGTATGGTGAGGTATTCGTGGGTATGGTGAGGCACTCATGGGTATGGTGAGGTATTCGTGGGTATGGTGAGGCACTCATGGGTATGGTGAGGTATTCGTGGGTATGGTGAGGCACTCATGGGTATGGTGAGGTATTCGTGGGTATGGTGAGGCACTCACGGGTATGGTGAGGCACTCGTGGGTATGGTGAGGCACTCATGGGTATGGTGAGGTATTCGTGGGTATGGTGAGGCACTCATGGGTATGGTGAGGCACTCGTGGGTATGGTGAGGCACTCATGGGTATGGTGAGGCACTCGTGGGTATGGTGAGGCACTCACGGGTATGGTGAGGCACTCGTGGGTATGGTGAGGCACTCATGGGTATGGTGAGGCACTCGTGGGTATGGTGAGGCACTCATGGGTATGGTGAGGTATTCGTGGGTATGGTGAGGCACTCGTGGGTATGGTGAGGCACTCATGGGTATAGTGAGGCACTCACGGGTATGGTGAGGCACTCACGGGTATGGTGAGGTATTCGTGGGTATGGTGAGGCACTCACGGGTATGATGATAATGGCTTGGGAAAATATTTATTATATTTTAACATTTATCCTGAGTGACCCCAACTTACCCAGGTATACTGGATGAATACTCTTTCTACAAGAATATATCTCTAGTTTTAGTAATTATTTGATGATGCTAGAAAATAATAATAATAATAATCCTTATTTTGACACCAGTACATGATACAACTTATACAGACCATAATTGTCATTAATAACATTTTTTTTTTCAACAAGGCGGCCATCTCCCACTGAGGCAGGGTGACCCAAAAAGAAAGAAAATCCCCAAAATATTTTCATCATCATTCAACACTTTCACCTCACTCACACACAATCACTGTTTTTGCAGTAGCACCCAGATACAACAATTTAAAAGCATATATGAAGATATATAACATATCCCTCCAAACTGCCAATATCCCAAACCCCTCCTTTAAAGCGCAGGCATTGTACTTCCCATTTCCAGTACTCAAGTCCGGCTATATAAAAATAACCGGTTTCCCTGAATCCCTTCACTAAATATTACCCTGCTCACACTCCAACAGCTCGTCAGGTCCCAAAAACCATTCATCTCCATTCACTCCTATCTAACACTCTCATGTACGCTTGCTGGAAGTCCAAGCCTCTCTCCCACAAAACCTCTTTTACCCCCTCCCTCCAAACTTTTCGAGGACGACCCCTACCCCGCCTTCCTTCCCCTACAGATTTATATGCTCTCCATGTCATTCTGCTTTGATCCATTTTCTCTAAATGACCAAACCACCTCAACAATCCCTCTTCAGCCCTCTGACTAATACTTTTATTAACTCCACACCTCTTAATTTCCACACCGAATTTTCTGCATAATATTTACACCACACGTTGCCCATAGACAGGACATCTCCACTGCCTCCAAGCGCATCCTCGCTGCTGCATTTACAACTCAAGCTTCACACCCATATAAAAGAGTTGGTACCACTATAATTTCATACATTCCCTTCTTTGCCTCCATAGATAATGTTTTTTGTCTCCACATATACCTCAATGCACCACTTACCTTTTTTCTTCATCAATTCTATGTTTAACCTCATCCTTCAAAAACCCATCCGCTGACACGTCAACTCCCAAATATCTAAAAACGTTCACTTCTTTCATACTCCCTCTCTCCAATGTGATATCCAATTTTTCTTTATCTAAATCGTTTGATACCCTTATCACCTTACTCTTTTCTATGTTCATTTTCAACTTTATACCTTTACACACACTCCCAAACTCGTCCACTAACCTTTGCTACTGTTCTTTAGAATCTCCCATAAGCACAGTATCATCAGCAAAAAGTAACTGTGTCAACTCCCCTTTTGTATTTGATTCCTCATAATTTAATCCCACCCCTCTCCTGAATACCCTAGCATTTACTTCTTTTACAACCCCATCTATAAATATATTAAACAACCATGGTGACATTACACATCCCTGTCTAAGACCTACTTTTACCAGGAAGTAGTCTCCCTCTCTTCTACACATCCTAACCTGAGCTTTACTATCCTCATAAAAACTCTTTACAGCATTTAGTAACTTACCACCTATTCGATATACTTGCAACATCTGCCACATTGCTCCCCTATCCACTCTATATTTTTTTTTTAACGAGTCGGCCGTCTCCCACTGAGGCAGGGTGACCCAAAAAGAAAGAAAATCCCCAAAAAGAAAATACGTTCATCATCATTCAACACTTTCACCTCGCTCACACATAATCACTGTTTTTGCAGAGGTGCTCAGAATACAACAGTTTAGAAATATATATGTATAAAGATACACAACATATCCCTCCAAACTGCCAATATCCCAAACCCCTCCTTTAAAGTGCAGGCATTGTACTTCCCATTTCCAGGACTCAAGTCCGGGTATATAAAATAACCGGTTTCCCTGAATCCCTTCACTAAATATTACCCTGCTCACACTCCAACAGCTCATCAGGTCCCAAATACCATTCGTCTCCATTCACTCCTATCTAACACGCTCATGCACGCTTGCTGGAAGTGAAAGCCCCTCTCCCATTAAACCTCCTTTACCCCCTCCCTCCAACCCTTTCGAGGATGACCCCTACCCAGCCTTCCTTCCCCTTCAGATTTATACGCTCTCCATGTCATTCTACTTTGATCCATTCTCTCTAAATGACCAAACCACCTCAACAACCCCTCTTCAGCCATCTGACTAATACTTTTATTAGCTCCACACCTCTTAATTTCCACTCTCCGAATTTTCTGCGTAATATTTACACTACACATTGCCCTTAAACAGGACATCTCCACTGCCTCCAACCGCTTCCTCACTGCAGCATTTACAACCCAAGCTTCACACCCATATAAGAGTTTTGGTACCACTATACTTTCATACATTCACTTCTTTGCCTCCATAGATAACGTTCTTTGTCTCCACATATACCTCAATGCACCACTCACCTTTTTTTCCCTCATCAATTCTATGATTAACCTCATCCTTCACAAATCCATCCACTGACACATCAACTGCCAAATATGTGAAAACACTCACTTCTTCCATACTCCTCCTCCTCCCCAATTTGATATCCAATTTTTCTTTAACTAAATCATTTGATACCCTCATCACCTTACTCTTTTCTATGTTCACTTTCAACTTGCTACCTTTACACACACTCCCAAATTCGTCCACTAACCTCTGCAGTTTTTCTTTAGAATCCCCCAATAGCACAGTATTATCAGCAAAAAGTAACTGTGTCACATCCCATTTTGTATTTGATTCCCCATAATTTAATCCCACCCCTCTCCCGAATACCCTAGCATTTACTTCTTTTACAACCCCATCTATAAATATATTAAACAACCATGGTGACATTACACATCCCTGTCTAAGACCTACTTTTACTGGGAAGTTGTCTCCCCTCTCTTCTACACACCCTAACCTGAGCCTCACTATCCTCATAAAAACTCTTTACAACATTTAGTAACTTACCACGTATTCCATATACTTGCAACATCTGCCACATTGCTCCCCTATCCACTCTATCATATACCTTTTCTAAATCCATAATTTTTTTTTTTATTATCACACTGGCCGATTCCCACCAAGGCAGGGTGGCCCGAAAAAGAAAAACTTTCACCATCATTCACTCCATCACTGTCTTGCCAGAAGGGTGCTTTACACTACAGTTTTTAAACTGCAACATTAACACCCCTCCTTCAGATTGCAGGCACTGTACTTCCCATCTCCAGGACTCAAGTCCGGCCTGCCGGTTTCCCTGAACCCCTTCATAAATGTTACTTTGCTCACACTCCAACAGCACGTCAAGTATTAAAAACCATTTGTCTCCATTCACTCCTATCAAACACGCTCACGCATGCCTGCTGGAAGTCCAAGCCCCTCCATAAATGCAATGAAAACTTCCCTACCTTTTTCTAAATACTGTTCACATATATGCTTCAATGTAAACACTTGATCTACACATCCCCTACCCACTCTAAAACCTCCTTGCTCATCTGCAATCCTACTCTCTGTCTTACCTCTAATTCTTTCAATAATAGCCCTACTGTACACTTTTTCCTGGTATACTCAGTAAATTTATTCCCCTGCAATTTTTACGATCTCTTTTGTCCCCCTTCCCTTTATATAAAGAAACTGTAGAAGCTCTCTGCCAATCCCTAGGTTCCTTCCTGTCTTTCATACATTTATTAAACAAAAATACCAACCACTCCAACACTATTCCCCCCCCCCCCTCTCCCACTTTTAACATTACTGTCATGATCCTGTCAGTTCCAGCTGCTTTACCCCGTTTCATTCTACATAATTCCTCATGCACCTTACCCACACTCACATCCTGCTCTTCTTCACTCCTAAAAGATGTTATACCTCCCTGACCAGTGCATGAAATTACCACCTCCCTTCATCGACATTTAAAAGTTCCTCAAAATATTCCTGCCATCTACCCAATACCTCCATCTCCCCATCTACTAAATCCCCTACTCTATTTTTAACTGACAGATCCATTTGTTCCCTGGGCTTTCTTAACTTGTTTATCTCACTCTTAAAAATTTTTCTTATTTTCATCAAAATTTCTTGACAATGCATTTTGCACTCTATCATCTGCTCTCCTTTTGCACTCTCTCACCACTCTCTTCACCTTTCTTTAACTCTCCATACTCTGCTCTTCCTATAACACTTCTGCATTGTAAAAACCTCTCATAAGCTACTATATGACATTCTATATAGAAAATCCCTGGTTATACAGAGAAGTACAGTACATTGGTACCTTGGGATATGAACTTAATTCGTTCCAGAAGGCTGTTTAAGTGGCGATACCGAACAAATTTGTTCCCATAAAGAATAATGTAAATTAGATTAATCTGTTTCAGACCCCCAAAATTACACTTACAAAAGCACTTACATAAATATACTTACATAATTGTTCAAGTTTTGAGCTGCTCGTATCCCGAGGTACCACTGTACCTGTACTCTGAAGGATGAGTGAGAATGTTACTGTTCTGGCAGTGGAAAGCACAGTGACTGTACTCTGAAGGATGAGTGAGAATGTTACTGTTCTGGCAGTGGAAAGCACAGTGACTGTACTCTGAAGGATGAGTGAGAATGTTACTGTTCTGGCAGTGGAAAGCACTGTGACTGTACTCTGAAGGATGAGTGAGAATGTTACTGTTCTGGCAGTGGAAAGCACTGTGACTATACTCTGAAGGATGAGTGAGAATGTTACTGTTCTGGCAGTGGAAAGCACAGTGACTGTACTCTGAAGGATGAGTGAGAATGTTACTGTTCTGGCAGTGGAAAGCACTGTGACTGTACTCTGAAGGATGAGTGAGAATGTTACTGTTCTGGCAGTGGAAAGCACTGTGACTGTACTCTGAAGGATGAGTGAGAATGTTACTGTTCTGGCAGTGGAAAGCACAGTGACTGTACTCTGAAGGATGAGTGAGAATGTTACTGTTCTGGCAGTGGAAAGCACAGTGACTGTACTCTGAAGGATGAGTGAGAATGTTACTGTTCTGGCAGTGGAAAGCACTGTGACTATACTCTGAAGGATGAGTGAGAATGTTACTGTTCTGGCAGTGGAAAGCACTGTGACTGTACTCTGAAGGATGAGTGAGAATGTTACTGTTCTGGCAGTGGAAAGCACTGTGACTGTACTCTGAAGGATGAGTGAGAACGTTACTGTTCTGGCAGTGGAAAGCACAGTGACTGTACTCTGAAGGATGAGTGAGAATGTTACTGTTCTGGCAGTGGAAAGCACAGTGACTGTACTCTGAAGGATGAGTGAGAATGTTACTGTTCTGGCAGTGGAAAGCACAGTAACTGTACTCTGAAGGATGAGTGAGAACGTTACTGTTCTGGCAGTGGAAAGCACAGTGACTGTACTCTGAAGGATGAGTGAGATTATTTCAGTACTGGAAGTGTGAAGTACAGTGTCTGAAGTGTTTGACTGAACAATTGTGAATGCATTTTCTTTAACCGTTCAGGTTCCAGACCCCTGATCTGAAACTTGTCCACAGGGTCCAAGAATTTTCAAAAGAAACTTTTGTTATTTTTTCTTATGAAATGGTGGAGAATGTTTTTCTGAAGGTAATAAAAAAAAAGTAAGAAATTTGGTGGAAAATTGGCAAAATTTCGCTATCACGAATTTTGCGGTGTCGGCGATATTTATGCGATGGCAATTTTGCCCACTTTGACTCCTATTTTAGGCCAATTACGTGGTTCCTTGTGACCAAATTCTTATCTATTTTGCTAGTATGTCTTCTATTTTATTGACTGAGCCCAAGAAACCACCCAATCAACTATTTCAACTACCCAATAAAGTGATCAGAAATTGGGAATTTAGCTAATTTGACACAAATTTCAAAATAGGGTCCAGCATTCCTGGCACTAAAATAACATTTCTTCTGTTTTTTAGTTACGTTTCCAAGCTTTACAGATGAATTCCATTTTGATTTTTTATTCACCAAAAAAATAGAAGATTTACTGTCATGCAGTATTGTAATAATTGTATAAATAATATCAATGAATGCATGTTAGACCTGCCAGTTGACATGTATTGGACGACGGACGTGATTTGTTTACTCTTCAACATCGGCAAAAATCGAACATTTCCGCTACTTTGAGCTCATTTTCAAGCTATTTTGAGTCCTCAAAACCTTCAGAATCATCTCTATTTCTGTAATATATCTTCCACTTTGTCAAATGAGACCAAGAAACTGAGAATACACCCATAAGAACCATATAAAAATACACCATAAATTTGCTGTTTTAAATAAAAAACAGCTATTTTCCCCTCATTATGCACTGTGTGCTGCAGGATTTATTTTATATGGTGCACACTTACTGCATTGACCCATTCTATCATATTTAGTCCCAAATTCTCTGCTCACAGCTTGTCTGAGTAAGCTGAGCTCATCATGTAGAACAACGGCACAGACCCTGGCTTCAAAGCCGTAGAACTACAGTACGGACCCAGGGTTAAGCCTCCCTGTTTGGTGGGACATGGCCATTCTCTTAAAAATAGAGGACATGTATTGGATATTATTTAAAGTACAAGTTAAGACATTGTTGATAATGTGTTTTGCTTGCTTTCAGAGGCGCGTTGCCACCACCCGCTCACCACAGCAATGGGCGTGCCGTGCTGGCCGCACCGCCCGCCCACCCGCTTCCCGCCCACATGCAACCAACGGCTGTGTTCCCCACACACCCACAAGTGGCGCCGCCGTACAATGCATACACGGCGCTCTCCCCTGCCAAGAGCCAGTACCAGAGCATCTGGTTCTCCGAATAGAAGAAACTTCTCGTCTGTCCGCCGTCAAAGAATAGAAATGGCCCAGAAGTTGAGCTGGAAATAAATTTTTTGGTAACCCCCTCAAGAATTGTAGAATTGAAAGGTGGATAGTGAGGGGAAAGAAGGGGTCTAGTGTAGGCCTGACCCTCACCACCTTCTCTACATTTTAACAAAGAGCTGCCTTACTACAAACATCACCATTACAAAAAAAATGGCATCATGGGCCTGCTAGATTTTGACTAGAAAAATGGGAAACGATAAATGCCAGGAGGAAATAGTCATTATTGTTCGTGCCAAGTGTCAGGGTTGACAGTGACTAAGTGTTTAACAAAAGTAGTAAATATGAGAGTGTTATAAATCTCCATAGGTGCAAAGCTCTTTGATATAATTACTGCCCTGTGATTACTGATTGGGGGCCAATATAGAGTTTTTGAGTTGATTGTTCTCTTAACATGACTCAAGGATCAGTATGGGCCCCAGAGTTGTGTGTAGAACTAGTGCATGTGCGCTGGAGCGCGCCCTCAGCATCTTAACCGTACATCGGCCGTCCCTGGGGCGGTGATATTCATCAGCATATTGTTGATGAGTAAGAGAACTAGTTATCACTTTTTATTGTATATTATGGTTTGTGTGCGAGCCTTGAATGGTAGGAGCGCCGCTCTTGAAGGATGGACACTGTGTGCGCGCTGGCCACTTTGGTTCACCAAAGTGGCCACATTTTTAAACTTTTAAGTCGGCCAAAGAAGTTCTAAGTTTGTTTTGTGTTGAACTTGATAAATCTTATCAAGTGTAAGATTTTAGTTGAAACTCCAAGTGTTAATTCTGTGAAGGTTAGCCACTAAGGATATTGGTTAATAAATGCCACGAACTGTATCTTCAGTCAAGTAGGCCTAACAATATGCAGTTATACAGGTGTATATTTATTTTGTGTTTTACCCAGTCTAAATACGTTTGATATGTTTTAAAGGGATACAAGGGGCTTGACAGTGGTCTGTAGTAGATGTTTTAGCACGAGTAGTCTTGTGTTTATAGCCGACGAAGCCGAGGGTCTCGGCGCCGTGTGGTCGAGCCCGTCTTCCCGTCCACAAAGCAAGGGAAGGCGGGGCGGCGGCGGTGCAGCGCTCGCCGGCACGGTGCACCGTGTTTGGTGTTTGTTCGCAGGTTTGTTTGATCTCCATTAACATATACGCTTTCTTGGACTTCTTCCCTATGTGTAAAGATGTTATTTATGTCCAGCGTGTGAGGACCTTCTCTTTTTATCTTGAAACATCCTCTGTATGGTATTTGTGGCGGTCTCTGGACCAGGGTCTCCTGACTGTGGTCTCTGAACTGTGGTCTCCGGACCGTGGTCTCCAGACCGAGATCTCCTGACTGGTCTCTGGACTGTGGTCTCTGGACCATGGTCTCTGGACTGTGGTCTCTGGACCATAGTCTCCAGACTGAAGTCTCCTGACTGTGGTCTTGTGATTGTGGCCTCCTGACTGTAGCCTTCTGACTGTGGCCTCCTGACTGTGGTCTTCTGACTGTGGTCTCCTGGCTGTGGTCTTCTGGCTGTGGTCTGTGGACTGAGGTTTCCTGACTGTGGTCTCTGGACTGAGGTCTCCTGACTTTGGTCTCTGGACTGAGGTCTCCTGACTGTGGTCTCTGGACCTAGGTCTCCTGACTGTGGTCTCTGGACCCAGGTCTCCTGACTGTGGTCTCTGGACCCAGGTCTCCTGACTGTGGTCTCTGGACCCAGGTCTCCTGACTGTGGTCTCTGGACCCAGGTCTCCTGGCTGTGGTCTCTGGACCCAGGTCTCCTGACTGTGGTCTCTGGGCCCAGGTTTCCTGACTATGGTCTCTGAACCCTGGTCTCCTGACTGTGGTCTCTGGGCCCAGGTCTCCTGACTGTGGTCTCTGGAGCTAGGTCTCCTGACTATGGTCTCTGGACCGAGGTCTTCTGACTGTGATTTCTGGACCGAGGTCTCCTGATTGTGGTTTCTGGACCCAGGTCTACTGAGTGTAGTCTCCAGACCCAGGTCTCCAGGACTGAGGTCTCCGGGACCAAGGTCTCCGGGACCAAGGTCTCCTGACTGTGATCTCCGGACCAAGGTCTCCAGACCCAGGTCTCCTGACTGTGGTCTCTGAACCAAGGTCTCCGGACTGAGGTCTCTGGGCCGTGGTCTCCGTGGGTAGCAGGAGAGACTATTACACACATGGGCTAAGTGCTGACCCCCATCACCTGCCTCTCTTAACCTCCACTGTGACTTCTCTCATGGCAAGATTTTTTTTATTAAGACACCAACCCAAAATAGAAGAAAGACTTTGACTGTCACTCACACCGTTATTGTCTTGCCAGAGGCTTGCTGGTTCAGTAAGTCCTCAACTTACAAACACATTGTGGACCTCCTGTATTGTGCATAATAATGATTTTATTATACACAATAATGATATAATATTGATATTATACACAATACAGAAGATTCTCAATGTGTAAGTCAAGGACTTACTCTACTAGAGAGGGATTGAGTGAGTGATGGTGAAGGTGTGTCTTCTTGGGGGTCACCTTGCCTTGGTGACAAACATCTGATGTGTTAGTAAACATGTTTCTTGTAGAGTTGCGAGTGTTGCAATATTTTTGATTGACTTTTTTTTTCTTCTTCTTTTAAAGTCTTTTAGAATATTTTTATTGTTTAAGTTCAAGATATAAGAAAGTTTGATAATTCTGAAAGTTTGTACTTTTATCACAAAAAGAAATGAATGGTATAGGACTTTTAGGCCTGAGAAGTAATGGAGTCGGCATTGATAGTAACTGAAAAATTAGACACGTGCAGCATCTGCAACGTGCAGATGTTGCACACGTGTTTAATTCTCCATGTTGTGGGTATTATATACCATTCATACACATTGCTAGTGACTACTTCAGTGAGGAGAGAGGATGGGGGGGGCAGCCATGCCTATCTTTTTTTTTTATCTTAGACCTAGACATGTAGGGTGGTGGTCAGATCTACAGCTGCTGTAGATGTTGGCTGCGACCTTGTATGTAGGGGGCAGCAGTAGCCAAGGTCGTCTCCAGGTTATGACGACCCACGTGATGCAGGGTGTGTTCTGAGGTTATCTACACCAGACACTTCATAAACAAATGCCCAGTTATTTTCAGTCGACATTTTTTGCCATTCGGACATTTTTAGTTTAGAATTTTTGTAAGTTAGAAACTAGACGTTATCCTTGGAGAGCAGATCATGTGTTGACTGTACATAAGTAGCTTAGTGACCTTGTGCGTGCTTGGTGTGAAGCACAGCATTGTGCGTGTGATTACACAAGTCTGACTATCTCATTGTCCTCATGAAATGTCCTGGTGGTAAATTGAATAATTGTCCTCTTTAAATTGATTAATAATGTTGAAATAATTGCCCTTGATTCAGGTTAAGATACCTCAGTTCACTCCTGGCCCCAAGAATGGAACTGGGTTAGTAAGAATCTGTGAGACTGACCATTGGAACACTGTACACAAATCATCAATTTGGTCCAGTAGAGGTTATCACTAGTTTTGGTGCTGGTTATCAGCACCTTTATAACAGCCCTCAACATGTGATGTTTGTATTTAGAGTGCCTAAGCTCTAGTATTTTAGCATATATAACATATAGACAAGGTTGATTGTTGGGTAATGTGTCACCAGGTGACTCTCTCTCTCTCTCTCAATGTCAGTGTAGGGGAGGGCCCTGCATGTACACTACCTATTTTCGGTGTTATGTTTTCATTGGCCATTGTTCGTTACATTCCACGTGCTGGTGATTGTCACCGATGTGTGGAATGATGCCCTAAATTGGAAGCCAACAAAAGTGCAGAACACTGAAAACAGGTGGTGTACATACTGGTCTCTCCTTTATTGTAAAGTAAATGCCAACCCTGAGGAGTCAGCCCATGTCTCCTAGCCTCTGGCCCAATGAATGGAGAGGTTAGCATCTGGGTGTATCACACCCAGCACCGTGATTGTTTGTGGTTCAGAGAATAATGTAACATTGTCGCCAATGTTAGTTCTTGCCTCACAAAACACTAAGAGAGTTCATCAGCAAGCACAACGTGTAGTACATTGAGGTAGCACATGGACGTAGTACACAAAAAGATATGAGTGTATCTACTTCATATTTTCTCTTTGAAAGTGTAAATACCTCGTGAGTGTACATTTTGGGTCATTAAAGGTGTAAAACTTGTAAGATAAATTGTACGTGTATTTAATGATACTAGGTATTACAAATATCCTCAGTGTTTCTAAACAATCTTGTTAGTATTCTAACATCACATTGTCACGCTAAAAACATTTATATTTTCCTGACTCCATTCTAGATTCTCCAGTTTGTGTAGCTGTGATTCAGTGACCTTACTGCTTACAAAGACTTTTCTACTTATTTGGTGACTTCAGATGAAACTGTGCTCAGATTGTCACTTTGACTATCAGGATTAGTACTTAGTAGTACTAGTACTATCTGTACAGAGTACTAGTACTGTGTCTAGTGTGTTGGAGAGCACTAGCACTATCTTCAGTGTGTTTGAGATACCTATACTACCTTCAGTGTGCTGGATAGTACTAATCGGTCTCAGTGTGTTGATAGTACCACTACGACCCTTCCCACCTGACCTACTACTTCTACCTGCATTACTGTTTTCATAGTTCTCTCAGATATTGTGTCCAGTTTGTTGAAGTCACTTTTATGCTATGTAGATAGCAGGGTTGGGCTTTAAGCACCTATAGGCAGCCAAGATCCCAGAGCCTTAGGCCTGGCTTCCAGATTGCAGTAACTTCCCAAAGCTGCTGATGGCTTAACTCACTTATAGGCAGCCAGGATCCTAGAGTCTTAGGGCCTGGTTTCCGATTGCCGAATCTGGAAGTCGTGGCTGGATGGGCTTGAACTCCACTGATGATGTTATGGATCTGTGAGCGCTTGACATTTTTTCCATGTGCCCCGCTTATGTGATTATGAGCTCATTACATCTTGAAACTGTAGGTTGAGAAACGGAACACTGTGGTGTTCTAATAGGTGGTGGCCTGTGGGTTGACACGTTGATGTGTGTGTCCGGCCAGCCCATGCCAGCAGGCGCTACCATGTCATTTCTGAAGGCCGCTGCACCGACTTGCTCCGAGGAATTCGCGATGCTTGTTGATGGGGTAGGGTGATTGTGCGTGTGTTTTTTGTATGAGTGCATGGTAGTGAGTGCATGTTTATACTTGAGTATGTGAGGAGTGTGTGCAGATGCAAGGAACTTGAATGCATATGTGTGTGTGAGGTGTTTGTACATACGCAGCATGCAGCATTGATGCATGCATAACAGTGTATTACTGTATGTGTATGAGCGATAAACATAGTGCACTATACACACCCGATAGTCACCCTATTATGACCCAGGTTTTAGTTCCTAGTTTGTTAGGATGTCAGCAGCATACTAGGATAGTTTTAAGGATCTTCTTTGCTGCCTATCATTTTATTATCCTTGCCATTTTTGGATTTTGGAGGGTTCTTATTAGTGGAAGTGTTTCCACAAGACCATTTAGTAGTATATTATTTGTGTCGGAATTTGAGATATGTATAATTATTAGTAATAATTGGGACTTTTTAAATGGAAATTATTTGTATGATTTCCAGTGTATGGTTTTACTTGCACTTTTATTAATTCTGATATTTCTTATATACTGCCTACTCCCATTTATTGTGTGTATGATTAGCCTTTTATCAGACTCCTCTAGTTACCCGATCTTCTCACAAATGCGGTTGAAAACGATGAATGGAAATTGAGTAGTAGGTACAGCAAACTTATATAAGCAGACTTGTTTTATTACTTAATGAGTTATTGTACACGGATAACCTCCCGCATCAGTCTCATTATATGAAGGGGGCGATTGTACTACGTAATAACTGTCCTGCAATATTCAATTTCTGTTGGCATTGTACTGAATACGTTGAAAGAGTGCAGTGGAAATTATGCATTTCCCCCCACACACTTCCAGTTTTGTGATTGACTTGGTCAATCACACAGATTATAGTGGAGCTTTATAAGAGGTACGACTTTATTGATGACATTGTAGCCTGGGGATTGTTGACCAGTGTTGCTGTTGCCGCAACTCTGTTGTATTCTTGTGTTGCTCTTCACATGCACTTGCAACACCTGAAATACACTCTACCTTGTAAGTCACTTGTTTTAAGTCTGCATCAAAATCTATCTTCACGCTACACTGGCAAGATTGTACTTCTTTGCAACACTGACTTTTATTGTTGCCACAACACTGGTAAGTCTGTGTACCTTTGTAACACTGACTTTTATTGTTGCAGCAACATCAGCAAGTCATTGTACCTTTGTAACACTGACTTTTATTGTTTTAGCAACATCAGCAAGTCAGTGTACCTTTGTAACACTGACTTTTATTGTTGCAGCAACATCAGCAAGTCAGTGTACCTTTGCAACAATATTGATATAGTTTCACAACAACACTGTGCAAGACAGTGTACCTTTAGGCCTAGTAATGCAGTTGCATTGAACATCCAGTGTCTTGAACAAATGACACAGCCCCACATGCTTTCAGTTATATGGAGAGGCGTGCCGGATTATTAGCACACCGAAAATTTAATATTTGTGTTTAGGCCTATTACATCATTAGGAAATGTTGAATGAATGATTCAGTTATGGTGGAACAAGAATGAATACATGAATGACTATGGTAAATGAACACTTGTCAGTGTTCAGTAATGACACATGGACACCAGAACACAGGAAGCTGATGTGTATATTTTGACCATCTTGGTCATCTGGTGAAGAGGACCCAAAATGGGCCAAAAGGATGCACACACCCAACCTCCTGTGTTTCCTGCCCTTTGTTACTGCTGAGTTCTACGACTCATGAAATCATAATAGCACCAGTGCAAACAAACTCGTGGGTTAAAATCCCATTTGTGGTTTGCTGCTATTGAATATTGAATATGTACATGTGTTCACATGTTTAATATCCTAGTGTACCTATAGGCCTCAGTTACAAGAGCAAGCTCAGTTATTATCAGCACGTATAAGTACAAATAGTGTATGTACGTTGTCAATACAGTTCCATCTTTAATCTATCAACCATCTTATGCTTGAAAATATGTGTCAAATATATTAATAAACAACAATCAGTAAATAACTAGTGTCACTGAACATAAACAACAATTAACTAAGTTTTTTTACCAAGTCGGTTGCCTCTCATCGAGGCAGGGTGACCCACTGCAGCAGTGGGTGACTCCACTGAGGCAGTGTGACCTAACGAGGCAGGGTGACTCCATGCATCGAGGCAGGTGACTCCACCGAGGCAGGGTGACTCCACTCCAGGCAGGGGCACCACCGAGGCAGGGGTGACTCCATCGAGCAGGGTGGACTCCACCGAGGCAGGGTGACCATCGAGGCAGGTGACCACCGAGGCAGTGGGTGATCGCACGAGCAGGGTGACTCCACCCAGTGGGTGACCCACCGAGGCAGGTGACCCACCGAGGCAGTGGGTGATCTGATCGAGGCAGTGGGCAGACCCACTGGCAGGTGACTCAGTATCGAGGCAGGTGACTCATCGAGGCAGGTGATCATCGAGGCAGGTGAGATCACCGGGAGGGTAGGTGGACCCACCGAGGCAGGGGTGACCTAACGAGGCAGGTGACTGACCGAGGCAGGTGACTCCACCGAGGCGGGTGACTCCACCGAGGCAGGGTGACCTGCACCGAGGCAGGTGGACCTAAAAGAAAGAAAATCCCAAAAGAAAATACTTCATCATCATTCAACACTCCTCACCACACTCACATAATCACTGCTTTGCAGAGGTGCCTAGAACACAACAGTTTAGGGAAGATATACCAGTATTAAAAAGTCAGTAAATGAACATAAGTTAGGGACTTGTTGCCTTCATATGTTAGTAATTATTTATGTTTCATCTTCAGTTATTGTTGCAGCATCAACATGCTGAAATATCCTGGGTTGAACCATCGTAAAGCCAAATTATTCTAAGTTAAATCATCATAAACTTGAAATACCCAAAGTCAGAGTTATGTTGTTGTCACATGTCAGCAGGTGATCAGTGATGCTCAAGTGCCAGCAGGGCTCTGGAGTGATGCTGCCAAGGCACAGCAGGCAAATAGTGATGCCACCGCGTCAGCAGGTGGCTCTGGGGTGATGCTGCCGCGTCAGCAGGTGACTTCAGCGGCGCTGCGCGTCAGCAGGCACTGTGCGATGCTGCCGCCGCGCCAGCAGGTGGCTCTAGCATGCGCTGCCGCGTCGCAGGTGACTTGGGTGATGCCGCCGCGCGCAGTAGGCGGCTCTAGTGATGCTGCCGCGCCGCAGGTGACTTTGGTGATGCTGCCACGCGCCAGCAGGCGGCTCAGTGATGCCGCGTCAGCAGTGGTCAGGTGACGCGCCGCGCGTCAGCAGGTGATCAGTGATGCTGCCACGCGTCAGCAGGCACTGGGGTGATGTTGGGCGCCATGGTGATTGGGGTGATGCTGCCAAGTGTCAGCAGGATGAGGATGCTGCCATTATTTTCAATGCCATTGTTAATAATGACAACTTAACAACATCTACCTTGTCACCTACTTCATAATAGTGATCCCATCAACCTTTCATGATAGGATACCATCTAATCCTTTACTGTGATGGTAAGCTATCTTAACCTTTGTGATAGTATTATTCAACCAGATGATAGTGTTATCTAACCTCCTTCTCCTGTATACATTACTAAATACAGTGGACCCTCTGCCTACGATATTAATTCATTCCAGAAGTCTGTCTGCAGTCATAATGAGCAACGTTCCTATAAGGAATATTGTAAATCATCTATCCGTTTCAGACCTCAAAAATATACTGCATAAAAGCACTTATAAAATATGATTTACATAATTGTTCGCTGGGGAGCTGATCAAGGTGGGGGGTCCACTGTATGAGAAACTTCTTGCATTTTTAGGTCACCGCCTGAGTGGGATGCAGCTGGTTCATTGAAAAACAAAAGTAGTCTATCTTGTCAGTAATGTACCTAATTTAACCCTTTTTGCTATGTTTTTTATCTATTTTTATGAAAATATGATGATTACAGTTTCTGTAAGATAATTAGTATTGACAGTGGATTGGGCAGATAGGGTGGTTTATAAGGACCTGCCTAGTATGGACTAGTAGGCCTTCTGCAGCAGTTCCTCTGTGTTATGTGAAAAATAATAAACAAATTCAGCAAACGACATTGTCAAATATGTTTAAACGTGAACAAGCAACCATATAATTATACAGTAGTACTCTCAGTATCCTGGGTGATACTTTCTAAGAACTCACTATGATAGTAGCCGCACCATACAGCAGTGCCCGCATCCTGGTTATACCTTCCAAGAACAATCCATGGATACCAGAAACCATGGATAGTAGCTAATCACCACACAGTAGTGCTCTATCCGCTGATAATTTCAAGAAATAAATCCATGGATACCAGGAAACTATGGATAGTAGCCATCACCATACAGTAGTGCTCTGCATCCTCATGAGACACTTTTCCAAGAACAAATCCATGGATACCAGGAATCACGGATAGTAGCCATCACCATACAGTAGTGCTCCGATCTCAAGGATACCTTCCCAAGAACAAACTATGAGCAGAGAAACTGTGGATAGACAAGAATGATATGCATATATATGGTTTTGCATAACATGCCATGAGAAAGTATGTTTGATAAATTCATAACAGTAAGTCTAGAATTATCATTTTATCACTGATGGGAAACACTTTGCCAGCTTCTACTCTTGAACAACTGTCACCACCAATGCTTGTGGTCACATATTGATAAGAGCTAATGCGGCAAACTGTAATAAGTGGAACATTGGAAAGGAATCCATGCTAAGGGGGTGCTACTGGTAGTGTTCACTGTTCACTTGGACCACTAAATACAGCATATGACCATCTGAGTTCGAACATTCATCAGTCTATAAACACTACAACACTTGTAAAAGCACACTAGTGCCGTTATGTAACACTCTGTGTTCAATATATCACCAAACTGTGTTCCATCTTGTCTGCCCAGCAATAAATTCTCATGTGCTACGGAATGCTAAAACCCATACATGTGAGATTTTTCTGTACGTGACTGCCCTCTGCAATGTTGCTTGTATAGGTTCAATGTTGCTTTGTCAGGTTATAGTGATCTTCTGTCTACCTAGAATCACTCTACTGTCTTTGACTACTGTCTACCTAGAATCACTTCCCGTCTTGACTACTGTTCACCAGGAACTACCTCCTGCCTTGACTAGTCTGTCCACCCAACTACTCCGTCCTCTGGATCACTGCCCACCCAGAACTACCACTGTCTTGACCACTGTCTACCCAGGACCTCTTCAAGGGGGGCTCCTTGGCGTGGTGAAGAGGCTCTTGGTCTGAGGAATTAGCCCTGTCGGTCTTCTTCCTCAGACCGAACCTAATTACCCCCCATTCTCCCCTCCCCTATCCCATCCTCCCCATCCTCCCCTTTTTCCATTCCTCCTCCTCCTCCTCACCCCTCCCTTTTGCCCTTCCTCTTTTTAGCCTTCGTGATTTCTCCCACAGGCGCGCTAGTTCCTAGGTAGGGGAAAGGACACCGGGGTCGATCCCATTCCGTTGAGGTTTCTTGGCGGTGGCGTAGTTTGCCGTGGAATCTGGATTGCCTAGGGATGTCCCGATCCCTCTCCGGTATCCCGGAGTAGCTTTGGGTGTCTTTTGGGCGACGGGTGTATCTCTGGAAGCCACCTTTCGGATTCCGGGGGTGGTGGCTGAAGGAGGTATGCTTTGTGGCGGATATCCGGCCGCCCTCTCTTTTGTCCACCGAGGTAGCTCGGCAGATGTGAGGTTGCTATCCCGGATTGCTGGTTTACTGGCATGAAGGGTAGGGTATGGCACGGGTTCCATGCTGCATCTGCGCTACTAGCGGTGTCGAGTCCTCTTGGGCGCGGAGGGAGATTTCCGGCCCTTTCATTCCTCCTGGGAACTATTCCTCCCCGCTCCCCCCTTTTTTTATTCTTTTTTTTGTTTTTATTTTCTTTTCTTCTTTCTTTTTTTTTCTTAAAAACAAAAAGCAAAGGAGTAACCTAACCATGGCAGCCCTAGTCCATGAAACCACTACCCCCGGGCCCCTTCTTGATACCGCACCCCATTCTGACCCTGCCTTGTGTTTAGACCACTCTTCGGACACTCCTGATGCCCCTGTACCTCTTGCTGGTGCTGTTTCCTCACCCGCTTCAGGTACCGGGGCTTCGACTGACTCCTTCGATTTGTCTGAACTCCGCTCTCCTTTGACTATGCTTCCGGCTTCTCCCTCTACGGTACGGCAATTTTCGAATCGCCCACCCATTTCATGCCGGACCAACTCCGGTCCTACTCCTAAACGCCAACGTCAATCTCCTGATGATGCTCCGTCGTTACCTTCCCATTCTACTCGGAAACGACCGACACGTCAAGCACTCCCTCTCCACGCTCAGTTTCGGACCACACAATGGACTAAATTCTTTACTTTAAGACCAACTTCTTCTTCTGCCTACCTTTCTGACCATAGTATTGCCAAAGCGCTCCTGCGTCATGTTGGCAGAGATATTTCATTTCACGCTCTCAAGAGCGGTACGCGCATCGTCACTGTCCAGAATGCTACCCAAGCTCATGATCTTTCTCTCCTTTCGAATATCGATACTACTCCTATCACTATTGAAAAACATCTTTCTCTCAATTCTTGTAGTGGTACTGTCATTCTGCCCCATACCATAGTCCAACAGAATTTCCAGTCATGTGGCAATGACATTTTTGAACAGCTGGAACTCCAGGATCTCCCAATCCTCAAAGTAGACACTTATGTCCTTCCTGCCCGGGGGCGGAGACGTTACCCTTGCAATGTGGCTCGTTTAACTTTTGACAGCCGAGAACTCCCGTCCTCTGTATATGTCGCGGGACATCGGTTACAAGTTCGAAAGGTGATACCTACACCGCAACAATGTAGAAATTGCTGGCGTTTTGGTCACCCAGCGAAATATTGCAGATCTATGGCCGAATGCCCAGTCTGTGGTGCCGACAACCATTCTAATACATCTTGCAGTCAACCTCCATCTTGCCTTAATTGTAATGAAGCTCACCCTTCGTACTCCCGCCGTTGCCAGGTCTACTTAAATGAACGTGAAATCCGTTGCCTCAAAGAGGCAGAAGGTCTCCCTTATGCTATGGCAGTTACTCATCTCCGCCTCCAAGGGAGACTACCCCGTGTTTCTTATTCTCGTGTTTCCAAACATCCCCCCACTTCTGGGGTCCCATCTTCTGCAGCCTCCTCTGTTGTTACCCCTCCCATAGCCATTACGGCATCTAATCCTTTTGCTGTCCTTGGCTCTGACGTCCCGACTACAACTCAGTCTGTTCTCACATCTTCGCGTCCTTCCTCACAAGCCCCAGTATCGACAAGACCTCGTACGACACCTAATACCAATCGCCCCTCTACTCAGAAGTCCAAAAAATCCACATTGCTCAAATCTTCTTTGCCCCTTCCTTCCCTTCTTCCACCTCCACACGTTACCTTTCCAGTCTCTGTACCTAGTTCTTCCCCTCTCTCTGGCTCTATTACAAGTGTGGAGATTCACCCTCCTCCTCGTACTATGCCTTCCACCCCCGTCCCCTCCCAAGTTTCTCCCTCTTCTGTCACCTCCCAGGTTTCTACCTCTTCTGTCCCCCCCCACACTTCATCTCCAGTCCCTTACACTTTTCCCTCCCCCTCTACTTTGGTACAGTCCATTACTGTCCCAATCTTTACTCACCCTCCTCCTCCTATCTCCAATATGGTTTCCCATACATCTTTGAATTCAGAAACACTTGAAGCCATTTCAGAATATATTGCAGAGACTAAACCTTCAATGGACACTGATTCACTTCCTGTTCCTTCTCTTCCCTCTCCTCCATCTTCACAACCCCATTCTTCGCAACGCTCCGTTCCTTCGCTACTTGAACATCTTCCAATGCCACCACACGTTGACTTTTCTAACCCCTCTAGTCCGTAGGTGCCTTTACCTACAGATTCCTGATATTTTCTTCATCGCCAATCATGGCCTATTTACAGTGGAATATCCGCGGCCTCAGGGGTAATCGGGGTGAGCTTCAGATGTTGCTTTCCAGGTTTTCCCCTGTTGGTGCTTGCTTACAAGAACCAAAATTACACTCGGCTGTTTTCCAACCTATCTCAGGCTATAATTTATTGTATTCTTCGGATCCTTTCTCAGATGGGACCTTTAATGAAAGTGCCCTTCTTCTACGCAATGATATTCCGTACTGTCAACTATTTGTCCATACCTCGCTGCATTACACTGCAGCCCGTATCCACTTGAATAAGTGGTTTACAATATGTTCTTTATATCTCTCTCCTTCTCGAGCATTTTCTATCCCAGACTTTGCCTTTCTTGTTTCATCCTTACCACCACCACTTCTGTTACTTGGTGATTTTAATGCCCACCATTTCCTCTGGGGGGGGTCTCATTGTGACTCACGTGGCATTCAGTTGGAGGCTTTTCTTGCCTCTCACCCCCTCCATGTTTTAAATACGGGTACTCCCACCCATTTTGATCCTCGTACTCATACTCTCTCTTGCATCGATCTATCAGTCTGCTCTTCCTCCACTGCACTAGACTTCACCTGGTCTGTTCTACCAGACTTACATGACAGCGATCATTTTCCGATCATTCTTACTTCTCCTTCCTATTCACCACCTTCCCGTAGCCCTCGCTGGCAATTTGATCGGGCAAATTGGGATCTTTACTCACACCTCACTGCTTTTAGTGAGGTTCCTTCTTCATCCTCCATTGATGAGCTCCTACACATCTTCTCGACATCAGTTTATACCGCAGCTTCTCATTCTATACCCCAAACCTCAGGCAGGCATTCTCAGAAGTGCGTGCCTTGGTGGTCTCCTGCTTGTGCTCGTGCAGTACGTTTGAAACGTGCTGCATGGGGCAGGTACCGGTACAATAGAACCGCTGAGAGACTTGTTGATTTTAAGCAGAAGCGTGCGATCGCTCGCCGTGTCATCCGTGAAGCTAAACGCACTTGTTGGCGAGACTATGTTTCCACCATCACCTCTGCTTCTTCTATGAGTGCAGTCTGGAAAAAAGTGAGGAAATTGAGTGGTAAATACTCTCCTGACCCGGCTCCTGTTCTACGGGTCACTGGTGTTGATATAGCAAACCCTCTCGACGTTGCCATTGAACTTGGCACACATCTGGTCCGTATTTCCCGAGGGCTCCATCTATGCCCCTCGTTTCTTTCCTCAAAGTCTGCCAGAGAGTTAGTACCCTTGGACTTTTCTTCTCTCGGAGAAGAACAGTATAATGTGCCTTTTACACTTCAAGAACTGGAGGCAACGCTCTCAGCTTGCCGATCATCGGCAGCTGGGCCTGATGACATTCATATTCGTATGTTACAACATTTACATCGGTCAGCCCTTGTAGTCCTCTTACACCTCTTCAATCTTATTTGGGCACAAGGAGTTCTTCCCCAGCTGTGGAAATCTGCCATTGTTCTCCCTTTCCGCAAACCGGGTACTACAGGACATGATGCCTCCCACTATCGCCCCATCGCTCTTACAAGTGCAGTTTGCAAAGTGATGGAACGCCTCGTAAATCGACGTTTAATGTGGTATTTAGAGACTCACAACAGTCTCTCCGCTAGTCAATATGGCTTTCGTAAGGGTCGTTCTACCATAGACCCCTTACTACGCTTGGATACGTATGTTCGTAATGCCTTTGCGAATAATCACTCAGTTATTGCCATATTTTTTGACCTTGAGAAGGCATATGACACAACTTGGAGGTATAATATTTTGGCCCAGGCCCATTCCTTAGGCCTCCGAGGCAATCTACCATCCTTCCTTAAGAACTTTTTAACTGACAGACATTTCCGTGTTCGAGTCAATAATGTTCTTTCCCCGGACTTCGTCCAAGCTGAAGGTGTCCCTCAGGGATGTGTTCTAAGCACAACACTTTTTCTCCTTGCTATAAATGATTTGGCCTCTGTTCTTCCACCCAATATTTGGTCATCACTCTATGTTGATGACTTCGCTATTGCTTGTGCAGGCGCTGACTGTCACCTTATTGCAGTTTCTCTCCAGCATGCGGTCGACCGTGTTTCCACTTGGGCCACCACACATGGGTTTAAATTTTCAAGTACCAAAACTCACCAAATTACTTTCACTAGACGCTCTGTTATCTCCGATCATCCTTTGTATCTCTATGGCTCCCGTATCCCCGAACGTGATACAGTCAGGTTTCTAGGCCTTCTCTTTGACCGTCGGTTAACCTGGAAACCTCACATTACCTCTCTGAAGGCAACTTGTCACAGCCGGCTAAACCTTCTTAAAACCCTTGCTCATCTTTCCTGGGGAGCTGATCGTCGAACTCTGCTTCGCCTACATTCAGCCCTCGTTTTATCGAAACTCGATTATGGTGACCAGATTTATTCCGCGGCCTCTCCTGCTACTCTCTCTAGCCTTAACTCTATCCATCACCAAGGCTTACGTTTGTGCCTTGGTGCTTTTCGCTCTTCCCCTGTTGAGAGCCTCTATACAGAAGCAAATGTTCCATCCTTGTCTGATCGCCGTGATGCCCATTGCCTTCGTTACTATGTACGCTCTCACGATCTACACAATCCTTCCATTTATAGAATGGTCACCGATATTAGTAGACATTCTTTATTCGTTCGCCGCCCCTGTTTGCTCCGTCCCTTTTCTCTTCGCCTACTTTCACTCTTGTCTTCCCTTCAGTTACCACCTTTATATGTTCATGTAGCATCTCACTTTTCCCTACCCCCCTGGGAAGTTCCAGCTGTTCGGGTCTGTTCTTTCTCACTCCCTTGCTCGAAAGCTCAACTGCCTACGGTGGCTTCCCGCTCTCTTTTTCTTGATCACTTCCACTCTCATTCTCATGCCACCGCTGTGTACACAGATGGCTCTAAGTCTTCAGACGGCGTCGGATTCGCAGCAGTGTTTCCGGACAGCGTCGTACGAGGGCATTTACTATCTTCAGCTAGCATTTTTACTGCTGAACTGTATGCCATTCTTGCAGCACTTATTCGTATCGCATCTATGCCTGTGTCATCATTTGTAGTAGTCTCAGACTCCCTTAGTGCTCTACAGGCTATACGAAAATTTGATACATCTCATCCCCTAGTTCTCCGTATCCAACTTTGGCTACGCCGTATCTCTACCAAACATAAAGATATTGTTTTTTGTTGGGTCCCTGGTCATGTCGACGTACAGGGCAATGAACAGGCAGACACTGCTGCGCGGTCAGCAGTATATGACCTACCAATTTCCTATCGAGGTGTTCCATTTCTGGACTATTTTGCTGCAATAGCTACCCACCTTCGCACCCGTTGGCAACAACGTTGGTCAACTCTGCTCGGTAACAAACTTCATTCTATTAAACCGAGCATAGGTTACTGGCCGTCTTCTTGTCATCAGTGCCGAGGTTGGGAGACCACTCTCTCCCGCCTTCGCATTGGCCACACTCGTCTTACTCATGGGTATCTCATGGAGAGGCACCCTGTTCCTCTCTGTGAGCAGTGTCAAGTTCCAGTATCGATTAGCCACATTCTGTTAGACTGCCCTCTCTATCAACGAGCACGCAGAATTTACCTCCAACGTCGTCTTCGTTCTCCTACTCTCTCTTTACCTTCCCTTCTTGCTGATGGACCCTCCTTTAATCCTGACTCTCTCATTGACTTCTTGACAACGACTGATTTACTCCACAAACTCTGATGATACTTTTCGCACTCCCCTCAGCCCTTTCTGGTTCAGTCTCTTGCTGCCCTTTACCCTTTCACCATCCACTGCCCCGCTGTTATCCGTAACCTGTTGCTCATCCATCTCCCTTTTGCCACCTGATGCCCTCGCTTCCTTCCTGCCCTGCAGCGCTGTATAGTCCTTGTGGCTTAGCGCTTCTTTTTGATTATAATAATAATAATAATGACTTGTTTCCACTCAAAAACTGATGTTTTGTTTTGATTGAAATATTGAGTTGTCACTCTAGGGTGGTAGAACATATCACTTATAAGCGAATGTTGTAATGCGACTGGCCAACCTCAGGGGTGTAGAGCTGGTGCACAACCTCTGTGTTATTGTAGAAGGATCATTAACAGTCAGATATTGTAAGAAGGATTAGTAACAATCAGATACTGTAGAAGGATCAGTAACATTCAAATATTGTAGAAGGATCAGTAACATTCAAATATTGTAGAAGGATCAGTAACATTCAAATATTGTAGAAGGATCAGTAACATTCAAATATTGTAGAAGGATCAGTAACATTCAAATATTGTAGAAGGATCAGTAACATTCAGATACTGTAGAAGGATCAGTAACATTCAAATATTGTAGAAGGATCAGTAACATTCAAATATTGTAGAAGGATCAGTAACATTCAAATATTGTAGAAGGATCAGTAACATTCAAATATTGTAGAAGGATCAGTAACATTCAAATATTGTAGAAGGATCAGTAACATTCAAATATTGTAGAAGGATCAGTAACATTCAAATATTGTAGAAGGATCAGTAACATTCAAATATTGTAGAAGGATCAGTAACATTCAGATACTGTAGAAGGATCAGTAACATTCAAATATTGTAGAAGGATCAGTAACATTCAAATATTGTAGAAGGATCAGTAACATTCAGATACTGTAGAAGGATCAGTAACATTCAAATATTGTAGAAGGATCAGTAACATTCAAATACTGTAGAAGGATCAGTAACATTCAAATATTGTAGAAGGATCAGTAACATTCAAATATTGTAGAAGGATCAGTAACATTCAAATATTGTAGAAGGATCAGTAACATTCAAATATTGTAGAAGGATCAGTAACATTCAAATATTGTAGAAGGATCAGTAACATTCAAATATTGTAGAAGGATCAGTAACATTCAGATACTGTAGAAGGATCAGTAACATTCAAATATTGTAGAAGGATCAGTAACATTCAAATATTGTAGAAGGATCAGTAACATTCAAATATTGTAGAAGGATCAGTAACATTCAAATATTGTAGAAGGATCAGTAACATTCAGATACTGTAGAAGGATCAGTAACATTCAAATATTGTAGAAGGATCAGTAACATTCAAATACTGTAGAAGGATCAGTAACATTCAAATATTGTAGAAGGATCAGTAACATTCAAATATTGTAGAAGGATCAGTAACATTCAAATATTGTAGAAGGATCACCTCTTCAAGGGGGGCTCCTTGGCGTGGTGAAGAGGCTCTTGGTCTGAGGAATTAGCCCTGTCGGTCTTCTTCCTCAGACCGAACCTAATTACCCCCCATTCTCCCCTCCCCTATCCCATCCTCCCCATCCTCCCCTTTTTCCATTCCTCCTCCTCCTCCTCACCCCTCCCTTTTGCCCTTCCTCTTTTTAGCCTTCGTGATTTCTCCCACAGGCGTGCTAGTTCCTAGGTAGGGGAAAGGACACCGGGGTCGATCCCATTCCGTTGAGGTTTCTTGGCGGTGGCGTAGTTTGCCGTGGAATCTGGATTGCCTAGGGATGTCCCGATCCCTCTCCGGTATCCCGGAGTAGCTTTGGGTGTCTTTTGGGCGACGGGTGTATCTCTGGAAGCCACCTTTCGGATTCCGGGGGTGGTGGCTGAAGGAGGTATGCTTTGTGGCGGATATCCGGCCGCCCTCTCTTTTGTCCACCGAGGTAGCTCGGCAGATGTGAGGTTGCTATCCCGGATTGCTGGTTTACTGGCATGAAGGGTAGGGTATGGCACGGGTTCCATGCTGCATCTGCGCTACTAGCGGTGTCGAGTCCTCTTGGGCGCGGAGGGAGATTTCCGGCCCTTTCATTCCTCCTGGGAACTATTCCTCCCCGCTCCCCCCTTTTTTTATTCTTTTTTTTGTTTTTATTTTCTTTTCTTCTTTCTTTTTTTTTCTTAAAAACAAAAAGCAAAGGAGTAACCTAACCATGGCAGCCCTAGTCCATGAAACTACTACCCCCGGGCCCCTTCTTGATACCGCACCCCATTCTGACCCTGCCTTGTGTTTAGACCACTCTTCGGACACTCCTGATGCCCCTGTACCTCTTGCTGGTGCTGTTTCCTCACCCGCTTCAGGTACCGGGGCTTCGACTGACTCCTTCGATTTGTCTGAACTCCGCTCTCCTTTGACTATGCTTCCGGCTTCTCCCTCTACGGTACGGCAATTTTCGAATCGCCCACCCATTTCATGCCGGACCAACTCCGGTCCTACTCCTAAACGCCAACGTCAATCTCCTGATGATGCTCCGTCGTTACCTTCCCATTCTACTCGGAAACGACCGACACGTCAAGCACTCCCTCTCCACGCTCAGTTTCGGACCACACAATGGACTAAATTCTTTACTTTAAGACCAACTTCTTCTTCTGCCTACCTTTCTGACCATAGCATTGCCAAAGCGCTCCTGCGTCATGTTGGCAGAGATATTTCATTTCACGCTCTCAAGAGCGGTACGCGCATCGTCACTGTCCAGAATGCTACCCAAGCTCATGATCTTTCTCTCCTTTCGAATATCGATACTACTCCTATCACTATTGAAAAACATCTTTCTCTCAATTCTTGTAGTGGTACTGTCATTCTGCCCCATACCATAGTCCAACAGAATTTCCAGTCATGTGGCAATGACATTTTTGAACAGCTGGAACTCCAGGATCTCCCAATCCTCAAAGTAGACACTTATGTCCTTCCTGCCCGGGGGCGGAGACGTTACCCTTGCAATGTGGCTCGTTTAACTTTTGACAGCCGAGAACTCCCGTCCTCTGTATATGTCGCGGGACATCGGTTACAAGTTCGAAAGGTGATACCTACACCGCAACAATGTAGAAATTGCTGGCGTTTTGGTCACCCAGCGAAATATTGCAGATCTATGGCCGAATGCCCAGTCTGTGGTGCCGACAACCATTCTAATACATCTTGCAGTCAACCTCCATCTTGCCTTAATTGTAATGAAGCTCACCCTTCGTACTCCCGCCGTTGCCAGGTCTACTTAAATGAACGTGAAAACCGTTGCCTCAAAGAGGCAGAAGGTCTCCCTTATGCTATGGCAGTTACTCATCTCCGCCTCCAAGGGAGACTACCCCGTGTTTCTTATTCTCGTGTTTCCAAACATCCCCCCACTTCTGGGGTCCCATCTTCTGCAGCCTCCTCTGTTGTTACCCCTCCCATAGCCATTACGGCATCTAATCCTTTTGCTGTCCTTGGCTCTGACGTCCCGACTACAACTCGGTCTGTTCTCACATCTTCGCGTCCTTCCTCACAAGCCCCAGTATCGACAAGACCTCGTACGACACCTAATACCAATCGCCCCTCTACTCAGAAGTCCAAAAAATCCACATTGCTCAAATCTTCTTTGCCCCTTCCTTCCCTTCTTCCACCTCCACACGTTACCTTTCCAGTCTCTGTACCTAGTTCTTCCCCTCTCTCTGGCTCTATTACAAGTGTGGAGATTCACCCTCCTCCTCGTACTATGCCTTCCACCCCCGTCCCCTCCCAAGTTTCTCCCTCTTCTGTCACCTCCCAGGTTTCTACCTCTTCTGTCCCCCCCCACACTTCATCTCCAGTCCCTTACACTTTTCCCTCCCCCTCTACTTTGGTACAGTCCATTACTGTCCCAATCTTTACTCACCCTCCTCCTCCTATCTCCAATATGGTTTCCCATACATCTTTGAATTCAGAAACACTTGAAGCCATTTCAGAATATATTGCAGAGACTAAACCTTCAATGGACACTGATTCACTTCCTGTTCCTTCTCTTCCCTCTCCTCCATCTTCACAACCCCATTCTTCGCAACGCTCCGTTCCTTCGCTACTTGAACATCTTCCAATGCCACCACACGTTGACTTTTCTAACCCCTCTAGTCCGTAGGTGCCTTTACCTACAGATTCCTGATATTTTCTTCATCGCCAATCATGGCCTATTTACAGTGGAATATCCGCGGCCTCAGGGGTAATCGGGGTGAGCTTCAGATGTTGCTTTCCAGGTTTTCCCCTGTTGGTGCTTGCTTACAAGAACCAAAATTACACTCGGCTGTTTTCCAACCTATCTCAGGCTATAATTTATTGTATTCTTCGGATCCTTTCTCAGATGGGACCTTTAATGAAAGTGCCCTTCTTCTACGCAATGATATTCCGTACTGTCAACTATTTGTCCATACCTCGCTGCATTACACTGCAGCCCGTATCCACTTGAATAAGTGGTTTACAATATGTTCTTTATATCTCTCTCCTTCTCGAGCATTTTCTATCCCAGACTTTGCCTTTCTTGTTTCATCCTTACCACCACCACTTCTGTTACTTGGTGATTTTAATGCCCACCATTTCCTCTGGGGGGGGTCTCATTGTGACTCACGTGGCATTCAGTTGGAGGCTTTTCTTGCCTCTCACCCCCTCCATGTTTTAAATACGGGTACTCCCACCCATTTTGATCCTCGTACTCATACTCTCTCTTGCATCGATCTATCAGTCTGCTCTTCCTCCACAGCACTAGACTTCACCTGGTCTGTTCTACCAGACTTACATGACAGCGATCATTTTCCGATCATTCTTACTTCTCCTTCCTATTCACCACCTTCCCGTAGCCCTCGCTGGCAATTTGATCGGGCAAATTGGGATCTTTACTCACACCTCACTGCTTTTAGTGAGGTTCCTTCTTCATCCTCCATTGATGAGCTCCTACACATCTTCTCGACATCAGTTTATACCGCAGCTTCTCATTCTATACCCCACACCTCAGGCAGGCATTCTCAGAAGTGCGTGCCTTGGTGGTCTCCTGCTTGTGCTCGTGCAGTACGTTTGAAACGTGCTGCATGGGGCAGGTACCGGTACAATAGAACCGCTGAGAGACTTGTTGATTTTAAGCAGAAGCGTGCGATCGCTCGCCGTGTCATCCGTGAAGCTAAACGCACTTGTTGGCGAGACTATGTTTCCACCATCACCTCTGCTTCTTCTATGAGTGCAGTCTGGAAAAAAGTGAGGAAATTGAGTGGTAAATACTCTCCTGACCCGGCTCCTGTTCTACGGGTCACTGGTGTTGATATAGCAAACCCTCTCGACGTTGCCATTGAACTTGGCACACATCTGGTCCGTATTTCCCGAGGGCTCCATCTATGCCCCTCGTTTCTTTCCTCAAAGTCTGCCAGAGAGTTAGTACCCTTGGACTTTTCTTCTCTCGGAGAAGAACAGTATAATGTGCCTTTTACACTTCAAGAACTGGAGGCAACGCTCTCAGCTTGCCGATCATCGGCAGCTGGGCCTGATGACATTCATATTCGTATGTTACAACATTTACATCGGTCAGCCCTTGTAGTCCTCTTACACCTCTTCAATCTTATTTGGGCACAAGGAGTTCTTCCCCAGCTGTGGAAATCTGCCATTGTTCTCCCTTTCCGCAAACCGGGTACTACAGGACATGATGCCTCCCACTATCGCCCCATCGCTCTTACAAGTGCAGTTTGCAAAGTGATGGAACGCCTCGTAAATCGACGTTTAATGTGGTATTTAGAGACTCACAACAGTCTCTCCGCTAGTCAATATGGCTTTCGTAAGGGTCGTTCTACCATAGACCCCTTACTACGCTTGGATACGTATGTTCGTAATGCCTTTGCGAATAATCACTCAGTTATTGCCATATTTTTTGACCTTGAGAAGGCATATGACACAACTTGGAGGTATAATATTTTGGCCCAGGCCCATTCCTTAGGCCTCCGAGGCAATCTACCATCCTTCCTTAAGAACTTTTTAACTGACAGACATTTCCGTGTTCGAGTCAATAATGTTCTTTCCCCGGACTTCGTCCAAGCTGAAGGTGTCCCTCAGGGATGTGTTCTAAGCACAACACTTTTTCTCCTTGCTATAAATGATTTGGCCTCTGTTCTTCCACCCAATATTTGGTCATCACTCTATGTTGATGACTTCGCTATTGCTTGTGCAGGCGCTGACTGTCACCTTATTGCAGTTTCTCTCCAGCATGCGGTCGACCGTGTTTCCACTTGGGCCACCACACATGGGTTTAAATTTTCAAGTACCAAAACTCACCAAATTACTTTCACTAGACACTCTGTTATCTCCGATCATCCTTTGTATCTCTATGGCTCCCGTATCCCCGAACGTGATACAGTCAGGTTTCTAGGCCTTCTCTTTGACCGTCGGTTAACCTGGAAACCTCACATTACCTCTCTGAAGGCAACTTGTCACAGCCGGCTAAACCTTCTTAAAACCCTTGCTCATCTTTCCTGGGGAGCTGATCGTCGAACTCTGCTTCGCCTACATTCAGCCCTCGTTTTATCGAAACTCGATTATGGTGACCAGATTTATTCCGCGGCCTCTCCTGCTACTCTCTCTAGCCTTAACTCTATCCATCACCAAGGCTTACGTTTGTGCCTTGGTGCTTTTCGCTCTTCCCCTGTTGAGAGCCTCTATACAGAAGCAAATGTTCCATCCTTGTCTGATCGTCGTGATGCCCATTGCCTTCGTTACTATGTACGCTCTCACGATCTACACAATCCTTCCATTTATAGAATGGTCACCGATATTAGTAGACATTCTTTATTCGTTCGCCGCCCCTGTTTGCTCCGTCCCTTTTCTCTTCGCCTACTTTCACTCTTGTCTTCCCTTCAGTTACCACCTTTATATGTTCATGTAGCATCTCACTTTTCCCTACCCCCCTGGGAAGTTCCAGCTGTTCGGGTCTGTTCTTTCTCACTCCCTTGCTCGAAAGCTCAACTGCCTACGGTGGCTTCCCGCTCTCTTTTTCTTGATCACTTCCACTCTCATTCTCATGCCACCGCTGTGTACACAGATGGCTCTAAGTCTTCAGACGGCGTCGGATTCGCAGCAGTGTTTCCGGACAGCGTCGTACGAGGGCATTTACTATCTTCAGCTAGCATTTTTACTGCTGAACTGTATGCCATTCTTGCAGCACTTATTCGTATCGCATCTATGCCTGTGTCATCATTTGTAGTAGTCTCAGACTCCCTTAGTGCTCTACAGGCTATACGAAAATTTGATACATCTCATCCCCTAGTTCTCCGTATCCAACTTTGGCTACGCCGTATCTCTACCAAACATAAAGATATTGTTTTTTGTTGGGTCCCTGGTCATGTCGACGTACAGGGCAATGAACAGGCAGACACTGCTGCGCGGTCAGCAGTATATGACCTACCAATTTCCTATCGAGGTGTTCCATTTCTAGACTATTTTGCTGCAATAGCTACCCACCTTCGCACCCGTTGGCAACAACGTTGGTCAACTCTGCTCGGTAACAAACTTCATTCTATTAAACCGAGCATAGGTTACTGGCCGTCTTCTTGTCATCAGTGCCGAGGTTGGGAGACCACTCTCTCCCGCCTTCGCATTGGCCACACTCGTCTTACTCATGGGTATCTCATGGAGAGGCACCCTGTTCCTCTCTGTGAGCAGTGTCAAGTTCCAGTATCGATTAGCCACATTCTGTTAGACTGCCCTCTCTATCAACGAGCACGCAGAATTTACCTCCAACGTCGTCTTCGTTCTCCTACTCTCTCTTTACCTTCCCTTCTTGCTGATGGACCCTCCTTTAATCCTGACTCTCTCATTGACTTCTTGACAACGACTGATTTACTCCACAAACTCTGATGATACTTTTCACACTCCCCTCAGCCCTTTCTGGTTCAGTCTCTTGCTGCCCTTTACCCTTTCACCATCCACTGCCCCGCTGTTATCCGTAACCTGTTGCTCATCCATCTCCCTTTTGCCACCTGATGCCCTCGCTTCCTTCCTGCCCTGCAGCGCTGTATAGTCCTTGTGGCTTAGCGCTTCTTTTTGATTATAATAATAATGTAGAAGGATCAGTAACATTCAAATATTGTAGAAGGATCAGTAACATTCAGGTATTGTAGAAGGATCAGTAACATTCAAATATTGTAGAAGGATCAGTAACATTCAAATATTGTAGAAGGATCAGTAACATTCAGATATTGTAGAAGGATCAGTAACATTCAAATATTGTAGAAGGATCAGTAACATTCAAATATTGTAGAAGGATCAGTAACATTCAAATATTATAGAAGGATCAGTAACATTCAGATATTGTAGAATGATCATTAACATTCAGATATTACAGAAGGATCAGTAACATTCATATTGTAAGAAAGATCAGGAATGATGAGAAATGTTCAGATATAATTGTAAGAATGAATTTTAACGTTCCGATGTAATTGTAAGAATGATGAGTAATGTTCCGATATAATTGTAAGAATGATGAGAAATGTTCCGATATAATTGTAATACAACCTTTCCTGGCTTAGCGATGTACTCATTTACCAATAACTCAGACTTACAACCAGCTCTCCATCCTAAATAATGTGCATTAGAGCTGATTTCTTCTGTTTATTACAATACACTGCTATATAAATATTTAAAAATATACTAAAAATGTTATGAATTATGCAAAGGTGACATTAACACAACATCAAAGATGGTTGACACAAATTTACTACCATTATAGTTTGCTCCTCACTTAGCAACGAATTCGTTTACCAGCGTGGTCTTAGGGCTGCAACTCCGTCGTTAAGTTAGGAGAGGCTGTAATTGTAAGAATGGTGAGTAACATTCAGATGTACAGCCTCTCCTGACTAAATGATGGAGTTGCATTCCTGAGACCACGTTGGTAAACAAATTCATCGCTAAGTGAGGAGCATACTATAATGGTAGTGGGTGTGTGTCAACCATCTTTGTTATTGTTTTAATGTCACCTTTGCACCATTTATAACATTTCTGGTATATTTCTAAATGTTTATACAGTAGTGTACTGTATATTGTAATAAACAGAATAGAGGAAATCAACTATAATATACATTATTTAGGTATGCATACTGATCAGAGAGCCCGTCGTAAGTTCAAGTCGTCGGTAAATGAGTATGTTGCTAAGTGAGGAGAGGCTGTAACTGTGAGAAGGCTCAGTAACATTCTGATAGAATTATAATAATTGCTAGAATGATGAGTAACGTTCAGAGACAGTGGCCTCTCATGCTACAATGAGGGACTAGCATTGTAATAATTACTAGAATGATGGGTAACATTCAGAGACAGTGGCCTCTCACACTACAATGAGGGACTAGCAATGTATATTACCTCAACACATGTTTGTATATTGAGAAATTATGCTCCGTTTCAATTTGTGAATCTCGTGATAAAAATTTTGTGTGTACAATACACCTGCATTTTGTTGTGCTATGTTTGTGTTCCTTTATTTTGCCTCAAGTGAAAAAAATATAGAATGTTGATGTTGCAATGAGGTGAAATGTATTGGTGTGAAATGTGTTGTTACAATGTAGAGATGTACCCTGGGGAGGTGGTCAGCTAGTAGAAATTACCCTGAGGAGGTTGTCAGCTAGCTGACATATACCCTGGGGATGTGGTCAGCTAGCTGAGATGTACCCTGGGGAGGTGGTCAGCTAGCTGAGATGTACCCTGGGGAGGTGGTCAGGTAGTTGACAGTGCCCAGAGCCAGCCAGTGCCCAGGGTCAGCCAGTGCCCAGGGTCAACCATGCCCAGGGTCAACCAGTGCTCAAGGTCAACCATGCCCAGTGTCAACCAGTGCTCAGGGTCAACCAGTGCCCAGGGTCAACCATATCAGGTGACGGGTGTATCTCTGGAGGCCGCCTGTCAGTTTCCGGGTGGTGGTGGCTGAAGGAGGTCTTGCAGGTGACGGGTGTATCTCTGGAGGCTGCCTGTTGGTTTCCAGGTGGTGGTGGCTGAAGGAGGTCTTCCAGGTGACGGGTATATCTCTGGAGGCTGCCTGTCGGTTTCCAGGTGGTGGTGGCTGAAGGAGGTCTTCCAGGTGACGGGTGTATCTCTGGAGGCTGCCTGTCGGTTTCCAGGTGGTGGTGGCTGAAGGAGGTCTTCCAGGTGACGGGTGTATCTCTGGAGGCTGCCTGTCGGTTTCCAGGTGGTGGTGGCTGAAGGAGGTATGCTTTGTGGCGGGGATCCGACTGCCCTTTATTTTGTCCACTAAGGTAAATGTGATGTTGCTATCCCGGAGTATTGACAAAAGGGTAGGGTATAGCAGGGGTTCCTGCACTACTGGTTGTACTGAGGTACTCTTGGGCATGGAAGGGCATTTACAACCCTGTCATCCCTCCTAGGACCTCTTACCCCCTCATGTCCTCGCCTTTTTTTTATTTTTTACTTTTTAGCAAAAAAGTGACCTCATGGGTTTATTACTGCCCTGCAACACTGACCTTGGTGGGTTTATTACAACCCTGCAACACAGACCTTGGTGAGTTTATTACTACCCTGCAACACTGACCTTGGTGGGTTTATTACTACCCTGCAACACTGACCCTGGTGGGTTTATTACAACCCTGCAACACTGACCTTGGTGAGTTTATTACTACCCTGCAACACTGACCTTGGTGAGTTTATTACTACCCTGCAACACTGACCTTGGTGGGTTTATTACAACCCTGCAACACTGACCTTGGTGAGTTTATTACTACCCTGCAACACTGACCTTGGTGAGTTTATTACTACCCTGCAATACTGACCTTGGTGGGTTTATTACTACCCTGCAATACTGACCTTGGTGGGTTTATTACAACCCTGCAATACTGACCTTGGTGGGTTTATTACTACCCTGCAACACTGACCCTGGTGGGTTTATTACAACCCTGCAACACTGACCTTGGTGAGTTTATTACTACCCTGCAACACTGACCTTGGTGAGTTTATTACTACCCTGCAACACTGACCTTGGTGAGTTTATTACTACCCTGCAATACTGACCTTGGTGGGTTTATTACAACCCTGCAACACTGACCTTGGTGAGGTTATTACAACCCTGCAATACTGACCTTGGTGGGTTTATTACAACCCTGCAACACTGACCTTGGTGAGTTTATTACTACCCTGCAACACTGACCTTGGTGAGTTTATTACTACCCTGCAATACTGACCTTGGTGGGTTTATTACAACCCTGCAACACTGACCTTGGTGAGGTTATTACAACCCTGCAATACTGACCTTGGTGGGTTTATTACAACCCTGCAACACTGACCTTGGTGAGTTTATTACTACCCTGCAACACTGACCTTGGTGAGTTTATTACTACCCTGCAACACTGACCTTGGTGAGTTTATTACTACCCTGCAACACTGACCCTGGTGGGTTTATTACAACCCTGCAACACTGACCTTGGTGAGGTTATTACAACCCTGCAATACTGACCTTGGTGGGTTTATTACAACCCTGCAACACTGACCTTGGTGGGTTTATTACAACCCTGCAATACTGACCTTGGTGAGTTTATTACAACCCTGCAATACTGACCTTGGTGGGTTTATTACAACCCTGCAATACTGACCTTGGTGAGTTTATTACAACCCTGCAATACTGACCTTGGTGGGTTTATTACAACCCTGCAATACTGACCTTGGTGAGTTTATTACAACCCTGCAATACTGACCTTGGTGGGTTTATTACAACCCTGCAACACTGACCTTGGTGGGTTTATTACAACCCTGCAACACTGACCTTGGTGGGTTTATTACAACCCTGCAATACTGACCTTGGTGGGTTTATTACAACCCTGCAACACTGACCTTGGTGGGTTTATTACTACCCTGCAACACTGACCTTGGTGGGTTTATTACTACCCTGCAACACTGACCTTGGTGGGTTTATTACTACCCTGCAACACTGACCTTGGTGGGTTTATTACAACCCTGCAATACTGACCTTGGTGGGTTTATTACAACCCTGCAACACTGACCTTGGTGGGTTTATTACAACCCTGCAATACTGACCTTGGTGGGTTTATTACTACCCTGCAATACTGACCTTGGTGGGTTTATTACAACCCTGCAACACTGACCTTGGGTTTATTACAACCCTGCAACACTGACCTTCGTGGGTTTATTACTACCCTGCAACACTGACTTTGGTGGGTTTATTACAACCCTGCAATACTGACCTTGGTGGGTTTATTACAACCCTGCAACACTGACCTTGGTGGGTTTATTACAACCCTGACCTTGGTGGGTTTATTACTACCCTGCAACACTGACCCTGGTGGGTTTATTGCTACCCTGCAACACTGACCCTGGTGGGTTTGTAACTACACTGCAACACTAACCCTGGTGGGTTTATCATTACCCTGCAACACGGACCCTGGTGGGTTTATGACTACCCTGCAACACTGACCCTGGTGGGTTTATCACTACCCTCCTCTTCAAGGGGGCTCCTTGGCGTGGTGAAGAGGCTCTTGGTCTGAGGAATTAGACCTATCGGTCTTCTTCCTCAGACCGAACCTAATTACCCCCCAATCTCCCCTCCCCTATCCCATCCTCCCCTTTTTCCTTTCCTCCTCCTCCTCCCCACCCCTCCCTTTTGCCCTTCCTCTTTTTGTCCTTTGGGATTTCTCCCACAGGCGCGCTAGTTCCTAGGTAGGGGAAAGGATACCGGGGTCCATCCCATTCCGTTGAGGTTCTTAGCGGTGGCGTAGTTTGCCGTGGAATCTGGATCGCCTGGGGATGTCCCGATCCCTCTCCGGTATCCCGGAGTAGCTTTGGGTGTCTTTCGGGCGACGAGTGTATCTCTGGAAGCCACCTTTCGGATTCCGGGGGTGGTGGCCGAAGGAGGTATGCTTTGTGGCGGATATCCGGCCGCCCTCTCTTTTGTCCACCGAGGTAGCTCGGCAGATGTGAGGTTACAATCCCGGATTGTTAGTTTACTAGCATGATGGGTAGGGTATGGCACGGGTTCCATGCTGCATCTGCGCTGCTTGCGGTGCTGAGGTCCTCTTGGGCGTGGAGGGAGATTTCTGGCCCTTTCATTCCTCCTAGGAACTATCCCTCCCCGGTCCCCCCTTTTTTTATTCTTTTTTTTTATTTTTATTTTCTTTTCTTTCTTTTTTTTTTCTTAAAAACAAAAAGAAAGAAGTAACCTAACCATGGCAGCCCTAGTCCATGAACCTGGTACCCCCGGGCCCCTTCTTGATACCGCACCCCGATCTGACCCCGCCTCGTCTTTGGACCACTCTTCAGACATTCCTCATGCCTCTGTACCTATTGCTGGTGCTGTTTCCTCACCCGCTTCAGGTACTGAGGCCTCAACTGACTCCTTCGATTTATCGGACCTTCGCTCTCCTCTGACTATGCTTCCGGCCTCTCCCTCTACGGTGCGGCAATTTTCAAATCGCCGACCCGTTCCACGTCGGACCAACTCTGGTCCCACGCCTAAACGCCAACGACAATTACCTGCTGATGATACTTCTCCATCTTCTCGTTCTTCTCAGAAACGATCGACACGTCCTTCACTACCTTTCCACGCTCAGTTTCAGACTGAACAATGGACTAAATTCTTCACTTTACGACCAACTTCCTCTACTGCCTATCTTTCTGACCATAGTATTGGCAAGGCACTCCTACGCCATGTTGGTAAAGATATTTCTTTTCATGCTCTTAAGAGCGGTACGCGCATCATTACCGTACAGAATGCTACCCAGGCTCATGAGCTCTCTCGTCTTTCCCATATCGATACTGTTCCTGTCACTCTTGAAAAACATCATTCCCTCAATTCTTGTAGTGGTACTGTCATTCTGCCCCATACCATAGTTCAACAAAATTTCCAGACTTGTGGCACTGACATTCTAGAACAGCTGGAACTCCAAGATCTCCCAATCCTCAAGGTAGACACTTACGTTCTTCCTGCCCGTGGGCGGAGACGATACCCTAGCAATGTGGCTCGTTTAACTTTTGACAGCCGAGAACTCCCATCCTCAGTTTATATAGCAGGACATTGGTTACAAGTTCGAAAGGTGATCCCTACACCACAACAGTGTAGAAATTGCTGGCGATTTGGCCATCCAGCGAAATATTGCAGATCTATCGCCGAATGCCCAGTCTGTGGTGCCGATGACCATTCTAATACGTCTTGCAATCGATCTCCCTCTTGCCTTAACTGTCATGAGGCTCACCCTTCGTACTCTCGCCGTTGTCAGGTCTATTTAAATGAGCGGGAAATCCGTTACCTCAAAGAGACAGAAGGTCTCCCTTATGCCATGGCAGTTTCTCATCTCCGCCTCCAAGGGAGACTCCCACGTGTTTCTTATTCCCGTGTTTCAAAACGTCCCCCCACTTCTGGTATCCCATCTTCTACACCCACCTCTGTGGTTACCTCTCCCATAATCACTCCTGTATCTAATCCTTTTGCTGTCCTTGGCTCAGACGTCCCTACTTCAACGCCTCAGTCTAATCTCGCTTCTTCGAGTTCTCTCTCACAAGCCTCAGTATCGACGAGACCTCGTACGACACCTCCTCCCAATCGTCCCTCTACTTCTCAAAAGTCAAAAAAAGGTCCGGTAACACCTCCTACCCATCTTCCACCTCCTCATTTTACCCTCCCTGTCTCTGTCCCTGGTTCTTCCCCTCTCACTGGCTCAGTTACAAGTGCAGAGGTTCACCCTCCTCCTCGTAATGTACCTTCCTCCCCTGTTCCCTCCCAAGTTTCTTCCTCTTCTGCCACCTCCCAGGTTCCTGCCTCTTCTGTCCCCTGCCACGCTTCTCCAGTTCCCTCCACCCTTTCGCCCCCCCCTACCTTGGTACAGTCCAATACAGTTCCAATCTTTACTCATCCTCCCCCTACCATTCCCAATATTGTCTCCCATACGACATCTCTGAATTCCGAAACACTTCAAGCAATCTCTGAATATATTGCAGAGACCAAACCATCAATGGACACTGATCCACCTTCCGCTCTTTCTCTCTCCTCTGCTCCATCTGCGCAACTCCTTTCTTCACAGCGCACCGTTCCTTCGCTGCTTGAACGTTTTCCACTGCCTCCGCATGTGGACTTTTCTAACCCTTCTAGTCCGTAGGAACCCTCACTGACCCTGGTGGGTTTATCACTACCCTGCAACACTGACCCTGGTGGGTTTATTACTACCCAGCAACACTGACCCTGGTGGGTTTATCACTACCCTGCAACACTGACCCTGGTGGGTTTATTACAACCCTGCAACACTGACCCTGGTGGGTTTATTACTACCCAGCAACACTGACCCTGGTGGGTTTATCGATACTCTGCAACACTGACCCTGGTGGGTTTATTACTACCCAGCAACACTGACCCTGGTGGGTTTATTACTACCCAGCAACACTGACCCTGGTGGGTTTATCGATACTCTGCAACACTGACCTTGGTGGGTTTATTACTACCCTGCAACACTGACCCTGGTGGGTTTATTACTACCCTGCAACACTGACCTTGGTGGGTTTATTACTACCCTGCAACACTGACCTTGGTGGGTTTATTACAACCCTGCAACACTGACCCTGGTGGGTTTATTACTACCCTGCAACACTGACCTTGGTGGGTTTATTACTACCCTGCAATACTGACCTTGGTGGGTTTATTACTACCCTGCAATACTGACCTTGGTGGGTTTATTACTACCCTGCAACACTGACCTTGGTGGGTTTATTACTACCCTGCAACACTGACCTTGGTGGGTTTATTACAACCCTGCAACACTGACCTTGGTGGGTTTATTACAACCCTGCAATACTGACCTTGGTGGGTTTATTACTACCCTGCAACACTGACCTTGGTGGGTTTATTACTACCCTGCAATACTGACCTTGGTGGGTTTATTACTACCCTGCAATACTGACCTTGGTGGGTTTATTACTACCCTGCAACACTGACCTTGGTGGGTTTATTACTACCCTGCAACACTGACCTTGGTGGGTTTATTACAACCCTGCAATACTGACCTTGGTGGGTTTATTACAACCCTGCAACACTGACCCTGGTGGGTTTATTACAACCCTGCAATACTGACCTTGGTGAGTTTATTACTACCCTGCAACACTGACCTTGGTGAGTTTATTACTACCCTGTAACACTGACCTTGGTGGGTTTATTACAACCCTGCAACACTGACCTTGGTGAGTTTATTACTACCCTGCAACACTGACCTTGGTGAGTTTATTACAACCCTGCAACACTGTCCTTGGTGAGTTTATTACTACCCTGCAATACTGACCTTGGTGGGTTTATTACAACCCTGCAACACTGACCTTGGTGGGTTTATTACTACCCTGCAACACTCACCTTGGTGAGTTTATTACTACCCTGCAATACTGACCTTGGTGGGTTTATTACAACCCTGCAACACTGACCTTGGTGGGTTTATTACAACCCTGCAACACTGACCTTGGTGAGTTTATTACTACCCTGCAATACTGACCTTGGTGGGTTTATTACAACCCTGCAATACTGACCTTGGTGGGTTTATTACTACCCTGCAATACTGACCTTGGTGGGTTTATTACAACCCTGCAATACTGACCTTGGTGGGTTTATTACAACCCTGCAATACTGACCTTGGTGGGTTTATTACTACCCTGCAATACTGACCTTGGTGGGTTTATTACAACCCTGCAACACTGACCTTGGTGGGTTTATTATTACCCTGCAACACTGACCTTGGTGAGTTTATTACTACCCTGCAATACTGACCTTAGTGGGTTTATTACAACCCTGCAACACTGACCTTGGTGGGTTTATTACAACCCTGCAACACTGACCTTGGTGAGTTTATTACTACCCTGCAACACTGACCTTGGGTTTATTACTACCCTGCAATACTGACCTTGGTGGGTTTATTACTACCCTGCAATACTGACCTTGGTGGGTTTATTACTACCCTGCAACACTGACCTTGGTGGGTTTATTACTACCCTGCAATACTGACCTTGGTGGGTTTATTACAACCCTGCAACACTGACCTTGGTGGGTTTATTACAACCCTGCAACACTGACCTTGGTGGGTTTATTACTACCCTGCAACACTGACCTTGGTGGGTTTATTACAACCCTGCAACACTGACCTTGGTGGGTTTATTACTACCCTGCAACACTGACCTTGTTGGGTTTATTACAACCCTGCAATACTGACCTTGGTGGGTTTATTACAACCCTGCAACACTGACCTTGGTGGGTTTATTACAACCCTGCAACACTGACCTTGGTGGGTTTATTACAACCCTGCAACACTGACCTTGGTGGGTTTATTACAACCCTGCAACACTGACCTTGGTGAGTTTATTACTACCCTGCAATACTGACCTTGGTGGGTTTATTACAACCCTGCAACACTGACCTTGGTGGGTTTATTACAACCCTGCAACACTGACCCTGGTGGGTTTATTACAACCCTGCAACACTGACCTTGGTGGGTTTATTACAACCCTGCAACACTGACCTTGGTGGGTTTATTACAACCCTGCAACACTGACCCTGGTGGGTTTATTACAACCCTGCAACACTGACCCTGGTGGGTTTATTACAACCCTGCAATACTGACCTTGGTGGGTTTATTACAACCCTGCAACACTGACCCTGGTGGGTTTATTACAACCCTGCAACACTGACCCTGGTGGGTTTATTACAACCCTGCAACACTGACCTTGGTGAGTTTATTACAACCCTGCAATACTGACCTTGGTGGGTTTATTACTACCCTGCAACACTGACCCTGGTGGGTTTATTACAACCCTGCAATACTGACCTTGGTGGGTTTATTACAACCCTGCAACACTGACCCTGGTGGGTTTATTACAACCCTGCAATACTGACCTTGGTGAGTTTATTACAACCCTGCAACACTGACCCTGGTGGGTTTATTACAACCCTGCAATACTGACCTTGGTGGGTTTATTACAACCCTGCAACACTGACCCTGGTGGGTTTATTACAACCCTGCAACACTGACCCTGGTGGGTTTATTACAACCCTGCAACACTGACCTTGGTGAGTTTATTACAACCCTGCAATACTAACCTTGGTGGGTTTATTACAACCCTGCAACACTGACCCTGGTGGGTTTATTACAACCCTGCAACACTGACCCTGGTGGGTTTATTACAACCCTGCAACACTGACCCTGGTGGGTTTATTACAACCCTGCAACACTGACCTTGGTGAGTTTATTACAACCCTGCAATACTAACCTTGGTGGGTTTATTACAACCCTGCAACACTGACCCTGGTGGGTTTATTACAACCCTGCAACACTGACCCTGGTGGGTTTATTACAACCCTGCAATACTGACCTTGGTGGGTTTATTACTACCCTGCAACACTGACCCTGGTGGGTTTATTAGAACCCTGCAATACTGACCTTGGTGGGTTTATTACTACCCTGCAACACTGACCTTGGTGGGTTTATTACTACCCAGCAACACTGACCCTGGTGGGTTTATTACAACCCTGCAATACTGACCTTGGTGGGTTTATTACTACCCTGCAACACTGACCTTGGTGGGTTTATTACAACCCTGCAACACTGACCTTGGTGAGTTTATTACTACCCTGCAACACTGACCTTGGTGGGTTTATTACTACCCTGCAACACTGACCTTGGTGGGTTTATTACTACCCTGCAATACTGACCTTGGTGGGTTTATTACTACCCTGCAACACTGACCTTGGTGGGTTTATTACTACCCTGCAACACTGACCTTGGTGGGTTTATTACTACCCTGCAACACTGACCTTGGTGGGTTTATTACAACCCAGCAATACTGACCTTGGTGGGTTTATTACTGCCCTGCAACACTGACCTTGGTGGGTTTATTACAACCCTGCAATACTGACCTTGGTGGGTTTATTACAACCCTGCAACACTGACCTTGGTGGGTTTATTACTACCCTGCAACACTGACCTTGGTGGGTTTATTACTACCCTGCAACACTGACCTTGGTGGGTTTATTACAACCCTGCAATACTGACCTTGGTGGGTTTATTACAACCCTGCAACACTGACCTTGGTGAGTTTATTACTACCCTGCAACACTGACCTTGGTGAGTTTATTACTACCCTGCAATACTGACCTTGGTGGGTTTATTACAACCCAGCAATACTGACCTTGGTGGGTTTATTACTGCCCTGCAACACTGACCTTGGTGGGTTTATTACAACCCTGCAATACTGACCTTGGTGGGTTTATTACAACCCTGCAACACTGACCTTGGTGGGTTTATTACTACCCTGCAACACTGACCCTGGTGAGTTTATTACAACCCTGCAACACTGACCTTGGTGGGTTTATTACTACCCTGCAACACTGACCTTGGTGAGTTTATTACAACCCTGCAACACTGACCTTGGTGGGTTTATTACTACCCTGCAACACTGACCTTGGTGAGTTTATTACAACCCTGCAACACTGACCTTGGTGAGTTTATTACAACCCTGCAACACTGACCTTGGTGAGTTTATTACAACCCTGCAACACTGACCTTGGTGGGTTTATTACAACCCTGCAACACTGACCTTGGTGGGTTTATTACTACCCTGCAACACTGACCTTGGTGGGTTTATTACAACCCTGCAACACTGACCTTGGTGGGTTTATTACTACCCTGCAACACTGACCTTGGTGGGTTTATTACAACCCTGCAACACTGACCTTGGTGGGTTTATTACTACCCTGCAACACTGACCTTGGTGGGTTTATTACAACCCTGCAACACTGACCTTGGTGGGTTTATTACAACCCTGCAACACTGACCTTGGTGGGTTTATTACTACCCTGCAACACTGACCTTGGTGGGTTTATTACTACCCTGCAACACTGACCTTGGTTGGTTTATTACAACCCTGCAACACTGACCTTGGTGGGTTTATTACTACCCTGCAACACTGACCTTGGTGGGTTTATTACAACCCTGCAACACTGACCTTGGTGGGTTTATTACAACCCTGCAACACTGACCTTGGTGGGTTTATTACTACCCTGCAACACTGACCTTGGTGGGTTTATTACTACCCTGCAACACTGACCCTTGTGGGTTTATCACCCCCACTGCAACACTATGACCCTGTTGGGTTTATCGCTACTCTGCAACACTGACATTGGTGGGTTTATCGCTACTCTGCAACATTGACCTTGGTTGGTTTATCACTACCCTGCAGCACTGACCCTGGTGGGTTTATCACCTGCACTGCAACACTATGACCCTGGTGGGTTTATCACCTGCACTGCAACACTATGACCCTGGTGGGTTTATCACCTGCACTGCAACACTATGACCCTGGTGGGTTTATCACCTGCACTGCAACACTATGAGCCTGGTGGGGTTATCACTACCCTGTAACACTGACCTTGGTGGGTTGATCACCTGCACTGCAACACTGACACTGGTGGGTTTATCACCCCCCCTGCAACACTATGACCCTGGTGGGTTTATGACTACCCTGCAACACTATGACCCTGGTGGGTTTATGACTACCCTGCAACACTATGACCCTGGTGGGTTTATCACTACCCTGCAACACTATGACCCTGGTGGGTTTATCACTACCCTGCAACACTATGACCCTGGTGGGTTTATCACCCCCCCCCCTGCAACACTATGACCCTGGTGGGTTTATGACTACCCTGTGTTACAAAAAGCGTGATTCTAAAAGCATAGAGATCTCCAGTGAATACTAGAAAGGACTGCCCTTCTAGCATCCAGCCTGTTACTGGGTTTTCGTAACAAGTAGTCAGTATCCTTGTCCAATTATCCATTAGAATTCAGTATTATTCAATAGTGCTTCAGGATTACAACTGGTAGGCTACTAACTAGAGAAATTAAAATTTAATAAATTTATTAAGTATCGTCTAGAGGTATATCACCAAATTAAATTAAATTAATCAATTCAAACAAATTAATAATAATCACTTCTCTCGTATACAATAGTATTGTGCTGAAAGCACACATCACATTCATAATTCTTAAGTACTCTCTGGTACATTAACATTTAATAAGATATTGCAAATATGTACAAGTAAGTTTGTGTATGTGTGTAAGTGCTCTAAGTAGTTCACTATGTCTCATGACTCGACTAGACTTAAACAAGTGACTGACAAAGTCCTCAAATAAACTAACTTCTTGACCAACTGGCAATCAGAACAGTCTGCTTGAACAATAAAAATAATGCTAAGCCCAATAGCAATATAACAAGCAACTGCGACACAGAATCAGGAACAAGGAGATAATATAACGACAGCTAGTAGGGACCATCAGCAGATCCTCCACAAAAGTCACAAAACTCCCATACTACTGAATCTAAGTTCAGCATAAGAAAATCCCCGACTGTGATAATATACAGATACCAGTACAAGTTAGGTCAGAAGCTACAGCTCAGGACCTGAGTTGCTCAGAGTGTCTAAGAGAGAGACAACCTCAGTACAACGTCGAAAATCACTAAGTCTATACAATGTTCTGTGAACAGAGTTCTACAGAACTAACAAGAATAATGAGACAGACAATCTGTCCAACCACCAAGAGAGTCTAGACCAGACTGAATACTTCAGGCGAGGTGAGGACACCCCCCCCCCCTCGATCACGTGATAGCTCCGTGGGTCACTGCCCAGCAAGAAGCCAGCAGGGAAACGAGCAAAGAGCGATAATTACAGTAGACAATCAAGACTTGAACTGAGCACATAATATGTTACATCCTACCTAACCAAAGGAAGCTAAGTCAAATAATAATATAAAGCAATACATTTACAATTTAGCTATTATCACAAATATAAGCAATATAAAATTATATGAAAAGGTAATATACATTATTCATAATCATAATATACATTATATATATTGCAACCCATTCAGGGGTTGCAACACTATGACCCTGGTGGGTTTGTGACTACCCTGCAACACTATGACCCTGGTGGGTTTATGACTACCCTGCAACACTATGACCCTGGTGGGTTTATGACTACCCTGCAACACTATGACCCTGGTGGGTTTATCACCCCCCCCCCCTGCAACACTATGACCATGGTGGGTTTGTGACTACCCTGCAACACTATGACCCTGGTGGGTTTGTGACTACCCTGCAACACTATGACCCTGGTGGGTTTGTGACTACCCTGCAACACTATGACCCTGGTGGGTTTGTGACTACCCTGCAACACTATGACCCTGGTGGGTTTGTGACTACCCTGCAACACTATGACCCTGGTGGGTTTGTGACTACCCTGCAACACTATGACCCTGGTGGGTTTGTGACTACCCTGCAACACTATGACCCTGGTGGGTTTGTGACTACCCTGCAACACTATGACCCTGGTGGGTTTGTGACTACCCTGCAACACTATGACCCTGGTGGGTTTGTGACTACCCTGCAACACTATGACCCTGGTGGGTTTGTGACTACCCTGCAACACTATGACCCTGGTGGGTTTATGACTACCCTGCAACACTATGACCCTGGTGGGTTTATGACTACCCTGCAACACTATGACCCTGGTGGGTTTATGACTACCCTGCAACACTATGACCCTGGTGGGTTTATGACTACCCTGCAACACTATGACCCTGGTGGGTTTATGACTACCCTGCAACACTATGACCCTGGTGGGTTTGTGACATATGACTTTGCAGTGTCTGCAATGTCCGCCTGGAGCCTTGCAGTGTCTGCAATGTAATTGTATATATGGTCATTAGGTGAGTTACAATGATTACAAGAAACTGAATATTGTGTTAGTTCATGATATATGACTTTAGTAAGTTTGGTAGAGAAGATTTACAGTTTTGATTATCAGCCTTAAGTGGACACAACAGAATGATTAACATTCTGGTCAGACTTTGACCATTAACTAGCTAACTGACCCATTTTGATGGAAATGGTGCCATAAGTTTAATTGTGGAAGTGCAGGTTATTGGTCTCAGTGTATTGACTGTATTAAAAACAGTTTATTAGATTGTTTAAAAGTGTATCTAGTAGACGCAATCTACATGTCACCTGTTCATTCTGATTTGAATCCTTAAAGAAAATATTATAGAAAGGTTTTAGTCAGTATATAGATCTGGTTGGAAGGTTGTTTTGTGTAGCAGATGTATTAAACTGTTAGGTCTCACAAGTGATGGAATGTTCTTTGGTCGTCCAGAGTGACAAAAACTATTAACACAGTAAGAAGTGGAAGGTAATATATTTTGTATGTAAGACAAGTGAAATATATAGTTTTATGGCTTACTACTGGAGGCATTATCATGGTAGCAGTAGAGATAGTGCAAGGTGGGGCAGAAATTGCTGGTTTAAATGGAGAGCGGTAAACACTTTCTTGATCATAGACACACACATTAATGGTATCGTTGGTAAATATTCATTCTGTAGTACTTGGCAATGCTCAGAAATACTGAACTTGAGTGGTAAATGTGTTATGGCTAAATATATTGTTGTTACTTGGTAAATCTGCCCTCCCGACTTTGTAATCCTGTCCTCAGAACACTAAACAACTTAAATGCCACATTGTATTAACACTCAAATTAAATTACTGCTATAAAACACTCAAGTTTTAAAGCAGTAATTTAAGTAAACTGTCTTTGCATGACTAAATGTCTATAGTATTCATAATGTGTTTTACAAGGAGCTGAGTGAGCCATGTGGGTTTAGTACTTAGTTCTGATTGTAATAATATTTGGTAAGGAAGAATAAGTAGGGAAAGAGATGGTTATAGAATATAAGCATCTTATATGTATTTAATATAGTGATATAATTATGGAGGCAAAGAAGGGAATGTACGAGAGTATAGTGGTACCAACACTCTTATATGGGTGTGAAGCTTGGGTTGTAAATGTTGCAGCGAGGAGACGGTTGGAGGCAGTGGAGATGTCCTGTCTAAGGGCAATGTGTGGTGTAAATATTATGCAGAAAATTCGGAAAATGGAAATTAGGAGAAGGTGTGAAGTTAATAAAAGTATTAGAGAGCTGAAGAAGGGTTGTTGAGGTGGTTTGGTCATTTAGAGAGAATGGATCAAAGTAGAATGACATGGAGAGTGTATAAATCTGCAGGGGAAGGAAGGCAGGGTAGGTGTTGTCCTCGAAAAGGTTGGAGGGAGGGGGTAAAGGAGGTTTTGTGGGCGAGGGGCTTGGACTTCCAGCAAGCATGCGTGAGCGTGTTAGATAGGAGTGAATGGAGACGAATGATATTTGGGACTTGACGAGCTGTTGGAGTGTGAGCAGGGTAATATTTAGTGAAGGGATTCAGGGAAACCGTTTATTTTTGTATAGCCGGACTTGAGTCCTGGAAATGGGAAGTACAATGTTGCCTGCACTCTAAAGGAGGGGTTTGTGATATTGGCAGTTTGGAGGGATATGTTATATGTATATGCTTCTAAACTATTGTATCTGGGCGCCTCTGCAAAAACAGTGATTATGTGCGAGTGAGGTGAAAGTGTTGTATGATGATGAAAGTATTTTCTTTTTGGGTCACCCTGCCTCGGTGGGTCACCCTGCCTCGGTGGGTCACCCTGCCTCGGTGGGTCACCCTGCCTCGGTGGGTCACCCTGCCTCGGTGGGTCACCCTGCCTCGGTGGGTCACCCTGCCTCGGTGGGTCACCCTGCCTCGGTGGGTCACCCTGCCTCGGTGGGAGATGGCCGACTTGTTAAAAAAAAAAAAAAATATTCAAAGCTGGATAACTGAAATATATATATATGATAACAAGAAATTTGCATATATGGAAGGAAGAGCTATGATAGACAGATGTTTTTTAAATGAAAAAATAAATATGCTGGTAATAACAGGTGCAGGAACCTGGTGGGTTTAGCACTCTGTCCTGATTAGAAATAAATACACTGTCTTTCCACGAGTAGATTTGTATATATTTTTCATGATGTTTTACTAAGCGGTGCATGACTTGTGGGTTTAGTGCTCAGATGTGATTGTAAAAATATTGTATAAAGAAGAATTAGTAAGAAATATTATAATATAAACATGTAAGATATATTTGATATAATTATAACCAGAGGCAATAATTGTTTTTATGAAGTCAGATTTATACATGTGGAATAAAGAGCTATAATAGATTTTTTGTATGTGAAGGAAGACTTGTGTTGCTGATGATGTAACAGATGTTTGGTAGGGCAACACAAGAGGCACTGAGGAGGAGATTGGTTAAGTTACCGTGTATAAATTAGGTTAGGTAATGAAGTCCCTAATATTGACAGACTGGCGGCTCCTGATGAGTGTGTTCAGATTGAACAAGTACGGTGAGTCAGAGGAGTAGGTAGGTGGGTAATGTTCAAGGGTGTTCACCAGATCTCAGATCCTGTTGCTTGGTTCAACAATTTTATTTCTAAGAAACTTAGTAATCATTTTCTATCCTGTTAACATTTTTTGGATAAAAATCTATTTGATTATGACAGTAATTACACTTGATGTTGACAGGTAGTGGCGTGCAGCTTCCAGCGACAGTGAGAGCATTCACAAGATGCCTGAGAAGACAGTCTACTATTGGCTATAACTCTTGTATTTTCCTATGAACAATAGTACATGGTCTATTTCTATGGATTTATTTCTCTGCCTGTGATAAAAGCAATAAATGTTAATTGACGTTAGAATGATGAAAATAGTTTGGATGTGGATAAAATAAATCCAGATCATAGTTCTGTTATGACAGAGAAAAATGGATTCCTTTATGACTCGTTTATATTTAATAGTTGTCTATTAATAATTTGAAAATAGTTGATAGCACATAGGCCATTTTTACTTCTAAACTTTGGTTACTTGATCCAAGGCATTGGAGTTATCTTCCCATTGTACTAATGTTGGTAAAATTACTGACAATGTCTGGCAGAAGGTCACAAGTGTAACTAATGTGACATTTTATTGTGGCAATGTTTTGGTCTCCAGGAGCACTTGTGTCCTGTCACCTGACATAATAATAATAATGTCACCTGACATGTCTCCCATTCCTTGGATTGTGTCTATTATTCCCAAGGAATTGTATGACCTTTATGGAATTATTACTTCACACTGTAAATAATAATGTTCCACAGGACAGTGACCCATAATAGTTTAGTGCTCTCCTATTTAAAAGATGTTTTTGTATGCCATGTATAAGATAGCAGTGTGACCGTTTTGGATTAGTGCTTAGTTATTATTATAATGTTAGTGGTGTGTGAGCCTGGTGGGTTTAGTGCTCAGGTACCTTCCATTCATCCCTCCCTATTCTTACTCCTTCCCTCAAGGGAGGTTCCTTGATGCTGATGAGGGGCTCTTGATCTAGGGAACTGGATCAGTGCCTGAATGCCTTTCATCCCCTACAGCTTTAGTGCTCCCATATAAGTTGATATCAGCTGGGCCTATATACTTTGTACATATATCAATAATTAGCATTATTTGTATTTTTAGCCTTATTTGCACTGCCCAATGATATTTTTGTAAATAATTATTTATGGAGAGCAATATTATGTTGAAGTCGCCACACAAGGCTGGGGTGTGTCAGGCCCGGGCACGATAGTGGGTCTTTGTACCTTACAAATTAAAATTGTAACCTAGCAAAGAAATAAGTCTTTATTGAAGCTGTATTATATAGTATTAAAAGCCGTCTTTTATTGACAAACATAGAAAAATATTTATAATAAGAGAAACGTAAACTAAAGCAGCTGAGGGCAATATTGATAATCATGAGTACAGGAACATTAGAGCCTAAGTTAAGATGTATAACCCTAGTGGGTTTAGCAGGTCTTTCATTACAATAATAAACATAAGTGACTCGATCATGTTCGTCGTTTTCATGAGGCAGTACCAAGACCCATAGAAGTGATACTGTAGTAATTACTGAGATTAGCAGTGCTTAATAAGGCACTGGTACATCCAGTCTTTGACACAAACCATTATTAAGAATTTCTGTCAACTTGGATTATACTTCCTTTGTGGTTTTGTACATCTTTTTGATAATTCCTTTGTGGTTATAGTGTTAACCATGACTGGTCTATGATCATATTACAACACATGGGTATCCCTGACCACACAGCTGCAACAATTCAGTGGATGATGTGGTAATTACATTGTTCAGGCGTCTCAGACTGTTGCGGTGTGAAGGGCCAATACAAACTTCACTAGATACTTCTGGGATCCCAAGAGTAGCATAAACTGTTTTTGTTATATTGATCAGATAAGTGTGGGTCATATAGTGTAGTGGCTGGAGATGTGAGGCATCCAAGGTTAGGAGTAAGTCCAGTTCCTTGGATCAAGAGTCCCACACCAAAAGCTATAATGTTGCTACTTTGGACTGTGAAAGGAATCTGAGTTACCAGAACATACGATGGCATCAATTATAAGTTAAGACGCTGGAGTTTGTAAAATAAATATAATTCTGAGAACTAAAAGTCACAAGTAATCTATAATTTGGAGAGGATTTTTTTGACTATTGTGGACAATTATCAAGCTGCAAATGATGTTATTTTTTAATACGTACACCAACAGAGGCGTTTCTAGGATTGGCGTCACCCAGGGCGGCCCATGACGCCACTGTACACTAGTCATCTGTCAAAAACAGACAACAAATTCACTATTTAAAAACAAAACAAAAACAGAACTGTTCCATAATGCAAAGTTAAAATTTATTAATTGATGTTTCAAAAATTATGCTGTTAAAAATGGTTAACTATTAGATACAGACGGCAGCTTGTGAGGTGCCATTTGTAGACAACTATCATTAAATAACAAGAATATGGGGGTTAGTTGATGAAATAATGAAGACAAACTTATTTGTGTTACAATAAAGATGTACCTACAAAAGAGGGAGAGAGAATAGGTAGAAAATAGGAGATAGAACCCATTTGGGTCACACATTACTGATACAGCTAACATTGATCAAGTCATCAATACCTGAGCGAGTGATTACTTGGAAGCAAACATCCCGATTACTTGCTCCAACAGATCCCACTCAAGTTACCACAATTATTAATTCACAAATATTTCAGTGTTCAAACAAGTGGCTCATGTCCTCTCTCAGCACTGTATTATACCCTTGTAGGTTTAGCACTTTCTTTGATAATAATGTCCTCACACCCACCAATATATTATTCTTCAATAAATCACTGGAAACCAACATATTTCCAACATTACTCACGACAGCAAGAGTTACTCCAATACACAAAGATGGTGACCCAACAGATGTAAACAACTATGGGCCTATAACATACCTTTGCTATCCAAAGTCTCTGAGAAACTCTTACACAAGATATTATACTACTTTATAGCATTGGGCAGTCTGGCTTCATTACAAACAAATGGTAAGTATAAAAATGGTCGACCTACTTCATGCAGCACTGGAAAAAAAAATGAATGTCCACTAGGCCTCTTTATCGACCTTAAGAAAGTTTCTGATACAGTAGACCACAACAGCCTACTTGATCATTACAGTATCAAGAGGTCATGCACTTGCATATATAAAGTCTTACATTACTAACAGACATCAATACATCTCTATTAAGAACACAACCTTGTCAACAAGACCTCTGGACACTGTTGTTCCACAGGGAAGCATTCTTGGCCCCTTTTATACATTAACGACCTTCCAAATGTATCACAACATCTTAGACCTGTTCTCTTTGCTCACAACAAAATTTTTATCTCCCACCGTAATCCAGCATCACTTATCAACACTGTTAATGAATAACACCTTAAAAATATCAACCTGGATGACTACCAATAAACTTAATACGTATAGAAGGTTTTGTATATGTTTATGTTTGGGAGCAGAGCAAATAATGTCCAGTTAAACATTAGCAATACTAGTATTGTCAATCATAAACATAATGAGGGAAAATTTCTTGGGCTGCAACTTGAAATTCATACAAGAATGGTAAACAATACCGAGAAGATGAAAATTTAGTAACGTACAAACATCTGGGTATCTCTGTTGTAGACGTTTCGCCATTCAGTGGCTTTATCAATACAGATTCTAGGACATAATTTGAAGATAGTAGAACTATATACAAAAGATGAGGTAATCAGTCCCTCAGCCTTGGAGTTGGTGTGAAGAGCACCGTAGTCATGAGGATTCTGAATCTACATGACTACGGTGCTCTTCACATCAACTCCAAGGCTGAGGGATTGATTACCTCATCTTTTGCAAATTGTTCTACCAGTGGCGGCTCGTCCACAGGAGCTGCAGACCCCCAGATGCTGACTGCCAGATGTATGACTCCATCAACCTTACACTAAAATAATTTGCAACTGACAAATATATAGAGGAAAATCTGTTGTATGTTGTTTTCAATGTATTTATAAGCAAATTTTTTGTTGAAATGAGATAAAAAATGATTAAAAAGAGAAGTTTGATGCAGTATGATAGTATAAGTATTGCTGGCACTATGAGTCGCCACTGAGTTCTACTGTCTTTAAATTACGTCCTAGAATCTGTACAGTGGACCCCCGGTTAACGAACTTTTTTCATTCCAGAAGTATGTTCAGGTGCCAGTACTGACCGAATTTGTTCCCATAAGGAATATTGTGAAGTAGATTAGTCCATTTCAGACCCCCAAACATACACGTACAAACGCACTTACATAATTGGTCGCATTTGGAGGTGATCGTTAAGCGGGGGTCCACTGTATTGATAAAGTCACTGGATGGCGAAACATCTACAATAAAGATACCCAGATGTTGTGCATGTGTCTAAATTTTCATCTTGAAATTCAACACGTGTAAAAAGCAGTTGGCATCCTTTCAAAGGTACAGTATTATGTACCACAAACAGCACTGCTTACATTATATTACCCTTCAAGGGAGGTTCCTTGATGCTGATGAGCTCTTGATCTAGGGAATTGGATCTGTGCTCCAGTTACCTGAATACCTTCCATCTCCTCCCCCCTCCATGCACTGTATAATCCTATGGGTTTAGCGCTCCCCCATGATTATAATAATCTTTTTGTGAATAGCACTTAAAAAACTTTGTAGGCACAGAATACTCAAGTTATATGTAAAAATCACCTAAGTTTGCATAGTTGATTTCCTTCCCTTCAACACAAGTTGGGATTGTCTTGTTCCTTTCTCAGTGTCATCAAAGTATTTTGGATCTTTTTTCTCGCATCATCTGTATTCTGGATATTCAACATGGCGCCCAAGAGGAATATTAGTGATGCTAGAGGTATCAAGCAGAATATAATAATCATAAAGATGGAAACTTTAAATATGCATATAAGTACCATCCAACTTACGACCAAGCTTGGTTCTGACCAACTGGTCGTAAGTCAAAATGGATGCAAGTCAAACCTTAGAAAATTGCCGACACCCTGAGTAGGGCATAATGTCAAACCTTTGCTATATAAAGTACCTACATAGTATCATATGTTACTTTTTACTTGAGTATTTTACTACTATATACGCTGCCAGACGTACGGTCGTAAGTACGAGTGGTCATAAGTCGGATGGTACTTATATGTGATACATAATGCTTGCATGTTTTGTCTGAGGGAATTCACCATACATACAATCAGAGAGAACACAAGGGAATGTTAACAAGATTGCAGACTGAGACAACAAGGAAAGGATCTCTACTGAGTGCTGGGAAAGTAAGACATAAACCTTCATGTACAGTACGGGAAATATTGTTTAAGAAGGAAGCAGAGTGTTCACAACAGTATATGTTTATTGTCTGATTGTTTGAAAACTTTAAAAAAGGATAATCAGCTTTATAACACAATGTGTGGAGTCAAGGGTACAACACCTGATCACACTGCCATGCAATATTTCACCTGCAGATTAATATGGAGAAGGTTTCGGGGGTCAATGCCCCTATGGCCTGGACTGTGACCAGGCCTCATGGTGGATCAGGGTCTGATTAATCAGGCTGTTACTGTTGGCCACACGCAACCCGATGTACAAACCACAGCCCGGTTGGTCAGGTACTGACTTTAGGTGCCTGTCCAGCGCCTTCTTGAAGACAGCCAGGGGTCTACTGGTAATTTCCCTTATGTATGTTGGGAGGCAGTTGAACAGTCTTGAGCCCCGGACACTTTTTGTGTTGTCTCTTACAGTGCTAGTGGCACCCCTGCTTTTCATTGGGGGGATCTTGCATCAACTGCCAAGTCTTTTGCTTTCATAGGGAGTGATTTTTGCGTGCAAGTTTGGTACTAATCCCTCTAGGATTTTCCAAGTGTATACAATCATGTATCTCTCCTGCCTGTGTTCTAGGGAGAACAGGTCGAGAAACTTCAAGCGTTCCCAGTAATTTAGGCATTTTATTGCAGTTATGAGTGCTGTGAAGGTTCTCTATACATTTTCTAGGTCAGCAATTTCACCTGCCTTGAAAGGTGCTGTCAGTGTGCAGCAATATTCCAGCCTAGACAGAAAAAGTGACCTGAAGTGTGTCATCATGGGCTTGGCATCACTAGTTTTGAAGGTTCTCATTATCCATCTTGTCATTTTTCTAGCAGATGTGATTGATACACTGTTATGGCCTTTGAAGGTGAGATATTCTGACATGATCACTCCCAGGTCTTTTACATTAGTTTTTCGCTCTATTGTGTGGTTGGAATTTGTTTTATAATCACACAGTTTTAATTTCCTCACATTTTCCATATCAGAGTAATTGAAATTTCTCATCACTGAACTTCATATTGTTTTTTGTGGCTCATATAAAGATTTGGTTGATGTCCGCCTGGAACCTTGCAGTGTCTGCAATGGAAGACACTGTCATGCAGATTCGGGTGTCATCTGCAAAGGAAGACACGGTGCTGTGGCTGACATCCTTGTCTATGTCGGATATGAGGATGAGAAACAAGATGGGAGTGAGTACTGTGCCTTGTGGAACAGAGTTTTTCACCGTAGCCGCCTCAGACTTTACACTGTTGACTACTACTCTTTGTGCTCTGTTTGTGAGGAAATTATAGATCCATCTACCAACTTTTCCTGTTATTCCTTAATCACACATTGTGTGTGCTATTACGCCATGGTCACACTTGTCAAAGGCTTTTGCAAAGTCTGTGTATACTACATCTGCAATTTGTTTGTCTTCTAGAGCATCCAGGACCTTGTCATAGTGGTCCAGTAGCTGGGACAGGCAGGAGCGACCTGCTCTAAACCCATGTTGCCCTGGGTTGTGTAACTGATGGATTTCTAGATGGGTGGCAATCTTGCTTCTTAGGACCCTTTTAAAGATTTTAATGATATGGGACATTAGCGCTATCTGTCTGTAGTTCTTTGCTATTGCTTTACTGCCACCTTTGTGGAGTGGTGCTATGTCTGTTATTTTTAGTAACTGTGGGACGACCCCAGTGTCCATGTTCCCTCTCCATAGGATGGTAAAAGCACGTGATAGGGGCTTCTTGCAGTTCTTGATGAACACGGAGTTCCATGAGTCTGGCCCTGGGGCAGAGTGCATGGGCATGTCAATTATTGCCTTTTTGAAGTCATTTGGCATCATGGTAATATCAGATAGGTTCGAATCTGCCAACTTCTGTTTTTCTCATAAAAAATTCATTTAGGCCTTCGACTCTCAGTCTGGTTAGCGGCTCGCTAAAAAGTGAGTCATATTGGGACTTGAGTAGCTCACTCATTTCCTCGTTGTCATCTGTGTAGGACCCATCTTGTTTAAGTAGGGGCCAAATACTGGATGTTGATTTTGATTTGGCATAAGAAAAGAAATATTTTGGGTTTCTTTCAATTTCATTTATGGTTTTTAGTTCTTCCTGCCTATCTTACAGGTATCTAGTGTCTCCCTATGTATTACAGATATTGGTCTCTTTTTATCTGCTCTGTTATTCTTCGCCTTCACCTGTACAGGGAGCGCCTTTCTCTTTCTAGTTTGCATCTTCTCTTCCTTGTCCTTAAAGGAATATACCTTGAGCATACCTTGAGTGCCACAGAGTTAATTTGTTCTAGACGTTGCTTAGGCTATCTTCCAAGTTTATATCATTAAGGACCTGGGTTATTTGGTCCCACCTTATGTTTTTGTTATTGAAGTTGAATTTGGTGAAGGCTCCTGCGTGACTGATCACATTTTGTCAGTCTGGGACCCCGGATACCGCCCACAGGATGGGTATGGGGTGCATAATAAACATATTAAACTAACTGGGACCCCGTGCATACATGTCTGTACGTCTATCATGTTGTGATGTGAGTATATTATTTTTGATATGGTAATATTTCATATCAGATCATCACTGTTAGTGAAGATAAAGTCCGGTGTATAGTCCAATCTTGTAGGCTCTGTTATTTGCTGGTTTAAGGTGAATTTGGTGCAGAGATTTAAAGGCTTGTGTGTGTGTGAGTTTTCATCTGAGCTGCCTCCTGGCGTTATCTCTGCTACAACATTATTTGCTATATTCCTCCATTTTAGGTGCCTTAGGTTGAAATTCCCCAGGAGCAGGATATTGGGGGCAGGAGCTGGAAGATTTTCCAAGACAGTGATCAATTTTCAAAAGCTGTTCCTGGAACTGTCGGGACGCTGCATCCGGAGGCTTGTATACAACCACAATGACCAGGTTTTGGGTCTCGATCTTTACTGCCAAAACTTCAACTACATCATTTGAGGCATTTAGTAGTTCTGAGCATATAAGTGACTCTGTGATGTACAGGCCAGCCCCCCCCCCCCATCCCTTTGCTTGTTCACTCTGTCCAAGTTATCCTTTATGTGGGTCTCTGTGAAAACCACAAACACTGTGTTTGACTCTGTAAGTAGTCCACAGATGAAAGGTATTTTGCTGTTTGTTGGTGGCTTTAGACCCTGTATATTTGCAAAGATGAATGTCATCTAAACTGAGTGTTTAAATGATCATTCCATAGAAGAAATAAGTCACACTGTTTGATGTTACCGGGTGAACCTAGGTTAAATATACATAATGTAATACAGTATAGTAAAACCTCTTATTAACAGACTAACTACGACAAGCATGTGTGAAGTAGTGGACTTTTCCACTGATACAGAAGACACCACGACACTAAGAATGTGGGTACTGTAACCTGTAATATTACAGTACAATAATGTAAAGTAATTTCATAGTACTATGTAATTAACAGTAATTTTACTAACCTTTTTGTGGTGGAGAGACAAGATTCAAACTGCTGTGACTGATAATGGTGACTCAGAATAAGAGTTATTGAGCCAGAGTAGCTGTGAGGCTCTACTAGTAAAAATAATGTTGATGGCTGAGAAGACATATGTATTGGCTGAGATGACGTAGATATCCAAGAACCACACATTTTATCTTGGCACAATCACCACTTGCTGTAGCAGCCATTGTTAACTTCATGTTACTTAATGTGTTGATAGTCACATAGAATGCTGTAAATTAAGGGAAAATTAGACTGAATGATGAGTGCATGAGTGGGTATAAATAATAAACTGTCATGGGTGACCTACAAGTCAGGGAACAAAGAAAACAGATAAGTCATGGTCGTGGCTGCTATCAGGGGCAGACCTACTATGAAACTAATGAAGCCTAAGCTTGAAAACCCCTAATCCCGAAGGGGCCCCAGAAGCGACTTTAGTCCACATTGCTTAAACATTTTGGATCTACTGTATGAGAAGGTTTTTTTAAAAATAGTAATAATGATATTACAGTCCTAGGTAGTAGGTTGGTAGACAGCAACCACCCAGGGAGGTACTACCGTCCTGCCAAGTGAGTGTAAAACGAAAGCCTGTAATTGTTTTACATGATGGTAGGATTGCTGGTGTCCATTTTTCTGTCTCATAAACATGCAAGGTTTTAGGTACGTCTTGCTACTTCTACTTACACTTAGGTCACACTACACATACATGTACAAGCATATATATACACACCCCTCTGGGTTTTCTTCTATTTTCTTCCCTTTTCTCTTCGCCTACATTCGCTCTTGTCTTCCCTTCAGTTACCACCTTTATATGTTAATGTAGCATCTCACTTTTCCCTACCCCCCTGGGAAGTTCCAGCTGTTCGGGTCTGTTCTTTGTCACTCCCTTGCTCGAAAGCCCAACCGCCTACGGTGGCTTCCCGCTCTCTTTTTCTTGATCACTTCCACTCTCATTCTTATGCCATCGCTGTGTACACAGATGGCTCTAAGTCTTCAGACGGCGTCGGATTCGCAGCAGTGTTTCCGGACAGTGTCGTGCGGGGGCATTTACTATCTTCGGCTAGCATTTTTACTGCTGAATTGTATGCCATTCTTGCAGCACTTATTTGTATCGCATCTATGCCTGTGTCATCGTTTGTGGTAGTCTCAGACTCCCTTAGTGCTCTACAGGCTATAAGAAAATTTGATACATCTCACCCCCTAGTTCTCCATATCCAAATTTGGCTACGCCGTATCTCTACCAAACATAAAGATATTGTTTTTTGTTGGGTCCCTGGTCATGTCGATGTACAGGGCAATGAACAGGCAGACACTGCTGCGCGGTCAGCAGTACATGACCTACCAATTTCCTATAGAGGTGTTCCATTTCTGGACTATTTTGCTGCAATAGCTACCCACCTTCGCACCCGTTGGCAACAACTTTGGTCAACTCTGCTCGGTAACAAACTTCATTCTATTAAACCGAGCATAGGTTACTGGCCGTCTTCTTATTATTTTTTAAATACACTACCTAACAGAATACTCCATTCTACTGAATGTACAACAATGCATACAACCATATGACCTGTCTTTGTAATACTCACTTGTGCTTTATAGTAACCTGTTTACATTAATGTTTTATCACTGATTTCATCATTGCTTAGTTAATCTTAAGTTAATTTTAAGCCAGCCCGTAATGCTATGCATAGTATAAGTGGCTTTGGCATACTGCTCTTACCTGTATTTGTTGTACCTCTGTATGTGTGCTCAAATTTTTAAATAAATAAATAAATAAATAAATCAGTGCCGAGGTTGGGAGACCACTCTCTCCCGCCTTCGCATTGGCCACACTCGTCTTACTCATGGGTATCTCATGGAGAGGCACCCTGTTCCTCTCTGTGAGCAGTGTCAAGTTCCAATATCGATTAGCCACATTCTGTTAGACTGCCCTCTCTATCAACGAGCACGCAGAATTTACCTCCAACATCGTCTTCGTTCTACTACTCTCTCTTTACCTTCCCTTCTTGCTGATGGACCCTCCTTTAATCCTGACTCTCTCAATGACTTCTTGACAACGACTGATTTACTCCACAAACTCTGATGATAATTTTCGCACTCCCCTCAGCCCTTTCTAGTTCAGTCTCTTGCTGCCCTTTACCCTTTCACCATCCACTACCCTGCTGTTATCCGTAACCTATTACTCATCCATCTCCCTTTTGCCACATGATGCCCTCGCTTCCTTCCTGCCCTGCAGCGCTGTATAGCCCTTGTGGCTTAGCGCTTCTTTTTGATTATAATAATAATCTTCTATTTTCTTACTAGTTCTTGTTATTGTTTATTTCCTCTTATCTCCATGGGGAAGTGGACCAGAATTCTTCCTCCGTAAGCCATGCGTGTTGTAAGAGGCGACTAAAATGCCGAGAGCAAGGGGCTAGTAACCCCTTTCCTGTATAAATTACTAAATTTAAATAGAGAAACTTTCGTTTTTCTTTTTGGGTCACCCTGCCTTGGTGGTCCACCCTGCCTTGGTGGTCCACCCTGCCTCGGTGGTCCACCCTGCCTTGGTGGGCCACCCTGCCTTGGTGGTCCACCCTGCCTTGGTGGTCCACCCTGCCTTGGTGGGCCACCCTGCCTTGGTGGGTCACCCTGCCTTGGTGGTCCACCCTGCCTTGGTGGGTCACCCTGCCTTGGTGGGTCACCCTGCCTTGGTGGTCCACCCTGCCTTGGTGGTCCACCCTGCCTTGGTGGACCACCCTGCCTTGGTGGACCACCCTGCCTTGGTGGGCCACCCTGCCTTGGTGGGCCACCCTGCCTTGGTGGGTCACCCTGCCTTGGTGGGCCACCCTGCCTTGGTGGTCCACCCTGCCTTGGTGGGTCACCCTGCCTTGGTGGGCCACCCTGCCTTGGTGGGTCACCCTGCCTTGGTGGGCCACCCTGCCTTGGTGGGCCACCCTGCCTTGGTGGTCCACCCTGCCTTGGTGGGTCACCCTGCCTTGGTGGGCCACCCTGCCTTGGTGGTCCACCCTGCCTTGGTGGGTCACCCTGCCTTGGTGGTCCACCCTGCCTTGGTGGTCCACCCTGCCTTGGTGGGCCACCCTGCCTTGGTGGTCCACCCTGCCTTGGTGGTCCACCCTGCCTTGGTGGTCCACCCTGCCTCGGTGGTCCACCCTGCCTTGGTGGTCCACCCTGCCTTGGTGGTCCACCCTGCCTTGGTGGTCCACCCTGCCTTGGTGGTCCACCCTGCCTCGGTGGTCCACCCTGCCTTGGTGGGCCACCCTGCCTTGGTGGTCCACCCTGCCTTGGTGGTCCACCCTGCCTTGGTGGTCCACCCTGCCTCGGTGGTCCACCCTGCCTTGGTGGTCCACCCTGCCTTGGTGGTCCACCCTGCCTCGGTGGTCCACCCTGCCTTGGTGGGCCACCCTGCCTTGGTGGTCCACCCTGCCTTGGTGGTCCACCCTGCCTTGGTGGTCCACCCTGCCTTGGTGGTCCACCCTGCCTTGGTGGTCCACCCTGCCTCGGTGGTCCACCCTGCCTTGGTGGGCCACCCTGCCTTGGTGGGCCACCCTGCCTTGGTGGGCCACCCTGCCTCGGTGGTCCACCCTGCCTTGGTGGGCCACCCTGCCTTGGTGGTCCACCCTGCCTTGGTGGTCCACCCCGCCTTGGTGGTCCACCCCGCCTTGGTGGTCCACCCTGCCTTGGTGGTCCACCCTGCCTTGGTGGGCCACCCTGCCTTGGTGGTCCACCCTGCCTTGGTGGGCCACCCTGCCTTGGTGGGCCACCCTGCCTTGGTGGGCCACCCTGCCTTGGTGGTCCACCCTGCCTTGGTGGGCCACCCTGCCTTGGTGGGCCACCCTGCCTTGGTGGTCCACCCTGCCTTGGTGGGCCACCCTGCCTTGGTGGTCCACCCTGCCTTGGTGGGCCACCCTGCCTTGGTGGGCCACCCTGCCTTGGTGGTCCACCCTGCCTTGGTGGGCCACCCTGCCTTGGTGGGCCACCCTGCCTTGGTGGTCCACCCTGCCTTGGTGGGCCACCCTGCCTTGGTGGTCCACCCTGCCTTGGTGGGCCACCCTGCCTTGGTGGTCCACCCCGCCTTGGTGGTCCACCCCGCCTTGGTGGGCCACCCTGCCTTGGTGGTCCACCCTGCCTTGGTGGGCCACCCTGCCTTGGTGGGCCACCCTGCCTTGGTGGTCCACCCTGGCTTGGTGGGCCACCCTGCCTTGGTGGTCCACCCCGCCTTGGTGGGCCACCCTGCCTTGGTGGTCCACCCTGGCTTGGTGGGCCACCCTGCCTTGGTGGGCCACCCTGCCTTGGTGGTCCACCCTGCCTTGGTGGGCCACCCTGCCTTGGTGGGCCACCCTGCCTTGGTGGTCCACCCTGGCTTGGTGGGCCACCCTGCCTTGGTGGTCCACCCCGCCTTGGTGGGCCACCCTGCCTTGGTGGTCCACCCTGGCTTGGTGGGCCACCCTGCCTTGGTGGGCCACCCTGCCTTGGTGGGCCACCCTGCCTTGGTGGTCCACCCTGGCTTGGTGGGCCACCCTGCCTTGGTGGGCCACCCTGCCTTGGTGGGCCACCCTGCCTTGGTGGTCCACCCTGGCTTGGTGGGCCACCCTGCCTTGGTGGGCCACCCTGCCTTGGTGGTCCACCCTGCCTTGGTGGGCCACCCTGCCTTGGTGGTCCACCCTGCCTTGGTGGTCCACCCTGCCTTGGTGGTCCACCCTGCCTTGGTGGGCCACCCTGCCTTGGTGGTCCACCCTGCCTTGGTGGTCCACCCTGCCTTGGTGGGCCACCCTGCCTTGGTGGGCCACCCTGCCTTGGTGGGCCACCCTGCCTTGGTGGGATATGGCTGGTTTGTTGAAAGAAGAAAGATATTACAGTGTAATTCAATACAAAATAAAAATTATTAAAGCATGATGTAGGCTGCTTGTAAAGAAACTACCGCTGCTGGTTCTGAGGGAACGCAATAACAGTTTAAGTTGACTTTCTTTTTTTATACAATAAATGTTACACTTATCATATAAATCTGTCAGCATATCCTACCACATAATATTTAATACAATACATGTATTGTAATTCAATTACATATACACAATTATCCATGACTTTACTTAATCTTACTTTGTAAACATCATTCTGACCAAACTTGTCTCCAGCTGAGACATTCAAAATGGTGTATGTATATGTAACAAGATAATGTAATCTTGCAAGTCTAAATACAGTACGTATTTAACATTTGTCTGCATTTAACCTCATTTACAGTTTTAATGAACAATAACCTTAATATTTACCCAGTCTGTTGCTAAGTACAGGAGCCTAGAATGGACGTGTAAGCCACACGAATCGCTGCCATACATTTTTTCATTGGCTTTCTCATGGTAATCTAGGAAATGTTCTTCTGCAACGGCCATCTTGTTTCTCACTTCAGAAGAAGAATTGTGTACATGCGGAAAAAAATATGAGCAAACTTTAGACTCAATTTATTATCACTATCTTGTGGAATTAACTTTACAAAATATAGAGTAAAACTGTATTTAAGTCAGAGGCCGACAAGTATGTAACATACAACTGGACTCCCTCTGTCTTATGCAGCCAAAACAATAAATTGCAAGAAATCAATGTCAGCCATGCAGAGGCACGAGAAAATGTATCTAACATAACAAATCATTTCTCTGGAAAGTCATAACATATGTCTGATCAATGTGTGGTTAATTTTGTTGTGTGTACTGTATATCTGTACATTTTTTAGGCCTAGCTCTATTGTTCACTTAATATATGATAGTGTAAACGTGTTATCAGGCTTTTATAAGCATTTTAAAGTGAAAAATGACTGTTTTACTCCAGCAACTTTTGCTTTCTTGCTGTGTCAGTGAGGGACCTACAGTAGCCTGGAACCTAACCTGCTGTGTCAGTGAGGGCCCTACAGTAGCCTGGAACCTAACCTGCTGTGTCAGTGAGGGCCCTACAGTAGCCTGGAACCTAACCTGCTGTGTCAGTGAGGGCCCTACAGTAGCCTGGAACCTAACCTGCTGTGTCAGTGAGGGCCCTACAGTAGCCTGGAACCTAACCTGCTGTTTAAGCAGGCACCCTACAGCAGCCCAGAACCTGTCCTGCTGTGTAAGTGAGAGCCCTACAGTAGCCTGGAACCTAACCTGCTGTGTCAATGAGGGCCCTACAGTAGCCCAGAACCTATCCTGCTGTGTCAGTGAGGGCCCTACAGCAGCCCAGAACCTATCCTGCTGTGTAAGTGAGAGCCCTACAGTAGCCTGGAACCTAACCTGCTGTGTAAGTGGGGACCTTACAGTAGCCTGGAACCTAACCTGCTGTGTAAGTGGGGGCCCTACAGTAGCCCAGAACCTAACCTGCTGTATAAAAAGAGGCTCTACAGTAGCCTGGAACCTAACCTGCTGTTTAAGCAGAGGCCCTACAGCAGCCCAGAACTTATCCTGCTGTGTAAGTGAGGGCCCTACAGTAGCCTGGAACCTAACCTGCTGTGTAAGTGGGGGCCCTACAGCAGCCCAGAACCTATCCTGCTGTGTAAGTGAGGGCCCTACAGTAGCCTGGAACCTAACCTGCTGTGTAAGTGGGGGCCCTACAGCAGCCCAGAACCTATCCTGCTGTGTAAGTGAGGGCCCTACAGTAGCCCAGAACCAAACCTGCTGTATAAATGAGGCTCTACAGTAGCCTGGAACCTAACCTGCTGTATAAATGAGGTCCTACAGTAGCCCAGAACCTAACCTGCTGTATAAATGAGGTCCTACAGTAGCCTGGAACCTAACCTGCTGTATAAATGAGGCCCTACAGTAGCCCTGAACCTAACCTGCTGTATAAATGAGGCCCTACAGTAGCCCAGAACCTAACCTGCTGTATAAATGAGGCCCTACAGTAGCCCAGAACCTAACCTGCTGTATAAATGAGGTCCTACAGTAGCCTGGAACCTAACCTGCTGTATAAATGAGGCCCTACAGTAGCCCAGAACCTAACCTGCTGTATAAATGAGGCCCTACAGTAGCCCAGAACCTAACCTGCTGTATAAATGAGGCCCTACAGTAGCCCAGAACCTAACCTGCTGTATAAATGAGGCCCTACAGTAGCCCAGAACCTAACCTGCTGTATAAATGAGGCCCTACAGTAGCCCAGAACCTAACCTGCTGTATAAATGAGGCCCGGCTGTAAATGGAACTGGCTTGTTTTCATTACATATATAGTGTCTAGCAGTGGCTTTTTGTTGTATCATAAATATACTTCATTAAAATTAGATTTCCGGAGGATTACTATTATTAGCCTAACCTCTCTGACCAAAGTTGTTATCCTCTAACCAGAAGGAAACTGAGTGGTTACAACCCTTGGAGTGTAACACCCAGGGTGACACCATAGAGCCTCTAAAGAAGGTGACACTAATACCCAAAACAGTGCTGCAGCAACATAAGAGAAAAATCCTTTGTTCCTATATATGTGTAGCCTATTATATGATTACAGAGTACAAATAGGCCTATATAGGGAAAATCAATGATGCTATACGAAAAACTACAATAAATCGATAATTTTATTTATGATATTTTGGAAAAACCCTTAATCTACCTGGCATCACTATGATAACTCATCAGTGACGTAACATCCTGTGTCTGCTGCACTGCCAATGAGTGAGTTTGGTCCAGGTGGTGGTGTATATGTGTCTGCTGCACCACCCACGAGTGAGTTTGGTCCAGGTGGTGGTGTATATGTGTCTGCTGCACCACCCAGGAGTGAGTTTGGTCCAGGTGGTGGTATATATGTGTCTGCTGCACCACCCAGGAGTGAGTTTGGTCCAGGTGGTGGTGTATATGTGTCTGCTGCACCACCCAGGAGTGAGTTTGGTCCAGGTAGTGGTGTATATGTGTCTGCTGCACCACCCAGGAGTGAGTTTGGTCCAGGTGGTGGTGTATATGTGTCTGCTGCACCTCCCAGGAGTGAGTTTGGTCCAGGTGGTGGTGTATATGTGTCTGCTGCACCACCCACGAGTGAGTTTGGTCCAGGTGGTGGTGTATATGTGTCTGCTGCACCACCCACGAGTGAGTTTGGTCCAGGTGGTGGTGTATATGTGTCTGCTGCACCACCCACGAGTGAGTTTGGTCCAGGTGGTGGTGTATATGTGTCTGCTGCACCACCCACGAGTGAGTTTGGTCCAGGTGGTGGTGTATATGTGTCTGCTGCACCTCCCAGGAGTGAGTTTGGTCCAGGTGGTGGTGTATATGTGTCTGCTGCACCTCCCAGGAGTGAGTTTGGTCCAGGTGGTGGTGTATATGTGTCTGCTGCACCACCCAGGAGTGAGTTTGGTCCAGGTGGTGGTGTATATGTGTCTGCTGCACCTCCCAGGAGTGAGTTTGGTCCAGGTGGTGGTGTATATGTGTCTGCTGCACCACCCAGGAGTGAGTTTGGTCCAGGTGGTGGTGTAAATGTGTCTGCTGCACCTCCCAGGAGTGAGTTTGGTCCAGGTGGTGGTGTATATGTGTCTGCTGCACCACCCAGGAGTGAGTTTGGTCCAGGTGGTGGTGTATATGTGTCTGCTGCACCACCCACGAGTGAGTTTGGTCCAGGTGCTGGTGTATATGTGTCTGCTGCACCACCCACGAGAGAGTTTGGTCCAGGTGGTGGTATATATGTGTCTGCTGCACCACCCAGGAGTGAGTTTGGTCCAGGTGGTGGTGTATATGTGTCTGCTGCACCACCCAGGAGTGAGTTTGGTCCAGGTAGTGGTGTATATGTGTCTGCTGCACCACCCAGGAGTGAGTTTGGTCCAGGTGGTGGTGTATATGTGGCTGCTGCACCACCCAGGAGTGAGTTTGGTCCAGGTGGTGGTGTATATGTGTCTGCTGCACCTCCCAGGAGTGAGTTTGGTCCAGGTGGTGGTGTATATGTGTCTGCTGCACCACCAAGGAGTGAGTTTGGTCCAGGTGGTGGTGTATATGTGTCTGCTGCACCACCCAGGAGTGAGTTTGGTCCAGGTGGTGGTGTATATGTGTCTGCTGCACCACCCAGGAGTGAGTTTGGTCCAGGTGGTGGTGTATATGTGGCTGCTGCACCACCCAGGAGTGAGTTTGGTCCAGGTGGTGGTGTATATGTGGCTGCTGCACCACCCAGGAGTGAGTTTGGTCCAGGTGGTGGTGTATATGTGTCTGCTGCACCACCCAGGAGTGAGTTTGGTCCAGGTGGTGGTGTATATGTGTCTGCTGCACCACCCAGGAGTGAGTTTGGTCCAGGTGGTGGTGTATATGTGTCTGCTGCACCACCCAGGAGTGAGTTTGGTCCAGGTGGTGGTGTATATGTGTCTGCTGCACCACCCAGGAGTAAGTTTGGTCCAGGTGGTGGTGTATATGTGTCTGCTGCACCACCCAGGAGTGAGTTTGGTCCAGGTGGTGGTGTATATGTGTCTGCTGCACCACCCAGGAGTGAGTTTGGTCCAGGTGGTGGTGTATATGTGTCTGCTGTACCACCCAGGAGTGAGTTTGGTCCAGGTGGTGGTGTATATGTGTCTGCTGCACCACCCAGGAGTGAGTTTGGTCCAGGTGGTGGTGTATATGTGTCTGCTGCACCACCCAGGAGTGAGTTTGGTCCAGGTGGTGGTGTATATGTGTCTGCTGCACCACCCAGGAGTGAGTTTGGTCCAGGTGGTGGTGTATATGTGTCTGCTGCACCACCCAGGAGTGAGTTTGGTCCAGGTGGTGGTGTATATGTGTCTGCTGCACCACCCAGGAGTGAGTTTGGTCCAGGTGGTGGTGTATATGTGTCTGCTGCACCACCCAGGAGTGAGTTTGGTCCAGGTGGTGGTGTATATGTCTGCTGCACCACCCAGGAGTGAGTTTGGTCCAGGTGGTGGTGTATATGTGTCTGCTGCACCACCCAGGAGTGAGTTTGGTCCAGGTGGTGGTGTATATGTGTCTGCTGCACCACCCACGAGTGAGTTTGGTCCAGGTGGTGGTGTATATGTGTCTGCTGCACCACCCACGAGTGAGTTTGGTCCAGGTGGTGATGTATATGTGTCTGCTGCACCACCCACGAGTGAGTTTGGTCCAGGTGGTGGTGTATATGTGTCTGCTGCACCACCCACGAGTGAGTTTGGTCCAGGTGGTGGTGTATATGTGTCTGCTGCACCACCCAGGAGTGAGTTTGGTCCAGGTGGTGGTGTATATGTGTCTGGGTTAAACAGACAAAGGGTCAGGTAGTTATCATATTTTGAGCTATACTTTTGCTTACTGGTGATGTCAGTCATGTCCTGAATCAAGATGTATGAACACGTCAGGATTGGCATTCATGAAATGTTAAAATAACCTGGTACATAACTGCCAATGTTAATGAAATTATGCCTTTTCAGTATTAACGGGTTTACTGTGATGAAGTAGTTTACCATTATATCATTATATTATGGCTATCACTGAGCGATTTTATTTAGCTTAGGGATAGTGTTCGTGGCAGATCAAATGATTTAATTTGATAGTTTGAACACTGGTATTCTCAGTTAAGATATGAAAACTTGCAATTAATAAAAAGTTCAAATGCAAAATCAAGTTTTTTCAGTATATTTGTTTTGGTAAAGTTGTATGTCATGTATATAATGTAATGTGCATTCTTAGCCTACTGTATTTATG